>NW_016159572.1:72373-74563 GCF_001687245.7 Rhagoletis zephyria
TTATTTTATCTTTCAGCTTCGCTAAAAGCACTTATACCAACGCTTGGCTTACCAAATTTACGCCAATTGATAAAATTTGGCGATTTAAACTCATTTTAAATAATGTAAACAACAATTCGAGTTGAATCGAAAATCGCCTCGTCTGAATAGGGATGGCAACTTTTTCACTTTCAACTTCTCATTCAACTCCGCATTCAACTTTTGTTGCCTGAAAAATCGCCTCGTGCGAAAGGCCTATTAGCCGACGACGTTTTAAAGGAATTTGAGGAAATGTGACAAGATGCAGAAAAAAACTTTCATTTGCTCTTCGAACACGTAGAAGAAGTATGCACCAACCTAGGTACAGAAATCAAAGTACCGTGATACAGCAGTCGCCAAAAGAATCGCTTTAATGTGAAAACCGGAGACGCCGAGGCATACTATCGCATTGCTTTTTACATTCCCTTCCTTGATACATATGTATATTGCTCATTTGAAAAGCCGGTTCCTAAACCATAAATCAGTTTTAAATAATTTTAGTGTTTTGTTTCCAAAGTATGATTTTAACGAAAAAAAGTGAAGAACTGTTTGCTTTCTATGAAAAAGTAATCGACTGCTCGAAACAAAACTTTCTTCTGGAGGTAAAAATGTGGAAAAAACAAGTTTCACACGAACATTTTCGAAATGCTCTCGAAGCATTACAAGTAGCTAACACAACGTCTTTTGGAAAGGTTTTTAAGATCTTACCTTTATTGGCACTTTTGCCCATTTCAATAGCCACACCTGAACGAAGCTTTTCATGCCTGAAAAGAATTAAAACCTACCTGAGAAATACAACATGTCAAGAAAGGCTCAACGGTCTAGCATCTATGAATTTTCACAAAGATATACATTTTTCAGTTGACGAAGTCCTAGAAGAATTTTTCAAAAAACCACGGAAAATTTGAAAATTCTTCGTTTCATTGATTTATAACTAAAAAGGAAAATTTAATGTGTTTACAATTATCAAAATATTTTATAAATAAAGAGAAAAATTTAATATATGATTTTAAAAATTCGTATTTGAAACTTTCTTCTAAATTGCCTTTTTTCTATACCCATATTAATGAAATATTA
Source organism: Rhagoletis zephyria (assembly GCF_001687245.7). Classification (NCBI taxonomy): domain Eukaryota; kingdom Metazoa; phylum Arthropoda; class Insecta; order Diptera; family Tephritidae; genus Rhagoletis; species Rhagoletis zephyria. The sequence continues at coordinate 73,469 of NW_016159572.1, forward strand.
CTCTTTGACTTGACAAATTACCCTCGATACCATTAGCACATAACTCCAACGTAAAAGAAACTTATGAAGTAATGAAACTTTTATTAGAAAAAATTAACGTAATTCTCTAGTATCGCGCGATTTTTTATTAACAATTTTCGCCTGCGGCCTTTTCCATAAAAATCAATACTTCGAGAAATAATGAAAATTTTTAATAAAAAATCGCGCGATAATATTAGCCCTCCCCCTCCAGATTGTTAATAGGGGGGCCGAAACGCGTCGTTTGGTATCCCTCCCGGACCTTTTTTAGGGGTTGTTACCCTATACTAGAGAATTACCAAAATTAAATATAAAGATTTTGAGTGGATTATATGTTCCCATTTAAAGTTAGTTGCGTTGCTCTTGGGACTATAACTTGGGTATACTAATTTCTGCTGTTTTTTGTGTGAGTGGAACAGTCGAGCGCGAGAAAAATGGCTGGAAAGAACATTATTCAAACCAGTACAGAAAAACGTTAAATATGAACCACATGTGGACCCCAAACAAATTTTACTACCACCTCGGCATATAAAACTGGGCTTGATCAAAAACTTTGTTAAATCCATGGACAAAAGTTCGCTTGGTTTTGTCTACCTAAAGAAAAGGTTTCCTTCTCTGAGTGAAGCGAAAATAAAATAAGCTATTTTTGTATGTCCAGATATAAAGAAACTTATCAACAATCTGCAATTTTTATCGTGCGTAAACGATATAGAAAAAGAGGTCTGGCTCTCATTCATAGATGTGACCAAACATTTTCTCGGGAATAACAAGTCTCCTAACTATGCCGAAATAATTCATTACTATGTGCATATCAAATGATGCACTCATAAATGGTTTATTATGACTTTTGCTAAAATTTCAAAATCAAAAGTTATCAAAACAAGTTCTATGGGATTGAGAAATTTTTTCTTTTCTAATTTTTAGTCCATTTACAAAAGCGTGGTATATTAGACAGTTTTTTTTATACCCGAGCGCACTTGTGCACAAGGGTATATTAATTTTGTTCACATAACGGTTGTTTGTAACAGCCAAAACGAATCGAGATAGATATAGACAAATGTATACATAAATGATCAG
>NW_016159572.1:78273-81569 GCF_001687245.7 Rhagoletis zephyria
ATAACGGTAATTTTCAGAAATACGAAAACTGCGATATTTTAGTAACTACTGGAGATTATTCACTCAAAATTGATATTTATAATAAGTTTTAGACGAAAAATAATAATATTATAAATTTTTGGAAAGTGGGCGTAGCCACGCCCACTTATGGTTACATATGTACATCTTGGTAACCGCTGCACCAATTTCTTCCAAACTTGGCACAGTTGTTGGCCTTGGCACAGCATAACAAATCGCTGAAACTTTTTAAAATAGGACAATAACCACGCCCACATCCCATATAACGGTAATTTAGAGAAATACAAAATCTTCAGTAAATCAGTAAATATTGAAGCTAATTTATTCAAAATTGATGCTTGCAACAATTCTTTACCAAGAAATACGATTATGGTAAAACTTTGGAAAATGGGCGTGGCACCGCCCACTTATGATCTCATATAAGTATATCGGTAACCGTTTTACCAATTTGTACCAAACTGGGTGTGGTTCTTGCGCTTGCCACATATAAGCAAAACGTTGAAAATTATTGAACTCGGACTAAAATAATGGCCGCTTCTCATATAACGGTAAATTTCAGAAATGCTTGAAACTTCAATATTTCGAAATTGAAGGACGCTAATTTACTCAAAATTGATACAGCCCGGCTTACCATTTAGCGGAAGGTTTCGGAAAGGTGAAAAAACATATATTTAATACTTGCGCCGGGTATTTAATGTTCGGCTTCGCCCGAACTTAGACTTTCTTTCTTGTTTTATTTTATTAATTTTCAGTTAACAAAGGAAACTGTCGTTATACTTGATTAATTAAAGCTCTACATCAGAATTCATGTTTGTATTACTTACATAAATATAAAAAATAGATGAATTACAAACTTACGGCCTTTTTTTCTGTTGAAAAATGTTACCTTCTTATATTGTAACATTTGCACTACGTTACTTTTCGTCCTGCAAAATGGCTGTATTAGTAGAAATTATTGCACTTTTGCAATAATCCGTCGTAGGACGGATGGTATTGAAAATGGGCAAAATCGGAAAAGGCGTGGTTCCTCCCATATAACGGTATTTTTCAGAAATATTAAAACTGTGATATTTTAGTAACTACTGTAGCTTATTCACTCAAAGTTGATATTTACAATCATTTTTAGGTGAAAAATAAAAATATTATACATTTTTGAAAAATGGGCGTAGCCACGCCCACTTATGATTACACGTGTATATCTTGGGAACCACCAATTTTTCCCAAACTTGGTTGTTGCATTTGGGACAACATACTAAATGGCTGAAAATGTTTAAAATCGGACAATAACCACGCCCACATCCCATATAACGGTAGTTTAAAGAAATACGAAATCTTCGATAAAGCAGTAAATACCGAAGATAATTTATTCAAAATTGATGGTTGCACGAATTCTTTGGCACAAAATAAGTTTATGATAAAATTTTTTAAAATGGGCGTGGCACCGCCCACTTATGATCAAATATATGTATCTCGGTAACCGTTCGACCAATATGTACCAAACTCGATATGATTATTGTGTTTACCACACAAAATTGAAACGCTGAAAATTATTGTAATCGGGCAAACATTAAGCTCAATTTTTATATAACGGTAAATTTCAGAATTGCTTCGATATTTCGAAATTTAAGGACGCTATTTTACACAAAATTGATACTAACCACAATCCCTTGAAAAGAAGTAAAGTTATTATGGAATTAGGGAAAATGGGCGTGATACCGCCCACATATATTTACATACATATGTCTAAATATTCATAAGATTATCGAAGACGTTTGAAATAGGGATAAATCCACCCCTGCTTACCATGTAGCGGTAGTTTTCGGAAAGGTGAAAAAACTATATCTGATACTTGCGCCGGGTATATAATGCTCGGCTGAGCCTGAACTTAGCTTTTTTACTTCTTTCTTTTGAAATTGGTAGGTGTAGACGTCGGGTAATTGTTTATAATGACTTTTGCTCAAATTTCAAAATCAAATCTTATTAAAGCAAATTCTATGGAACTGAGAAATATTATTTTCTAATTTTTAGTCCAGTTACAAAAGCGTAGTATATTAAAAAAGTTTTTGAAGTGAATCTTCTTAGGCGGCGGTATCGCAAAAATGGAGAGTGAAATTTTTAAAACTGAAAAGGTTACATGAGTGAGTAGGAAGATATAGGTAGTATAGGGAAGGGGGAAAAAGAAATAAAGCGACGCATGACGGGTACTAGTACCTACATATGTATATATCGCACACGATCTTCAAAAGTGACACAACTCAAAATTTAGCATTTTTGAAATTATGCACTAAAAATATACACAGAGCTTTTATTTATCTTTGAGCAAAAGCTGGAGCAAATTTCCGCTATAAATTGTTAAGAAAACTCAAGGTAAAGTCTTCCTTGCCTATATGATTAGCATGTGCTAAGAAATAGTTTATCGCATTTTCTGGCGAACGTGTAATTTTGAGTTGTGTCACCTTTGAAGAACGTGTGCGATATGTATGTTTGAATGCACGTATGCATGTATTCATACATATATGTATACATATATATATGTATGTATGAAAGAACTCATTGCGCATTTCAGCTCTGCCGCTACCAAGCAATCTAATCTAATCTAATCTAATAAATATTATAAATGTGAAAGTTTGTATGTATGGATGTTTGGGAAATCATCACGTGGAAACAACTGCACGGCTTTGCATGGAATTTTGTACGCGGATAGCTTATGGGCCAGATTGGTTAATAGGCTATTTTTCTAAGAGTTGCCACCTGTTAAAAAAGTTTAATTTATTTAATATTCCGGAACGACTGAATGGATTTGCATGAAAATTTGCACACAGATAGCTTATGACCCAGATTAGAAAATAGGCTCTTTTCTTAAGAGTTGCCACCTGTTAAAAAAGTTTCATTAAATTAATACGCGGAAATGACTGAATGGATTTGCATGAAATTTTGCAAGCAGATAGCTTATGACCTACAGTGGAAAATAGGCTAATTTTTTGGAAGAGTTGCCACCTGTTAAAAAAGTTTAATTAAATTAATACGCGGAAACGACTAAACGGATTTGCATGAAATTTTGCACATAGATAGCTTATGACCTAGGTTAGAAAGTAGGCTACCTTTTTTAGGAGTTGCCACCTGTTAGAAATGTTTAATTTAATTAACACGCGGAAATGAGTGAACTGATTTGCATGGAAGTTTTCACACAGATAGCTTATGACCCAGATTAGAAAATAGGCTCTATTCTTAAGAGTTTCCACCTGTTAAAAAAGTTTCATTAAATTAATACGCGGAAA
>NW_016159572.1:81759-81975 GCF_001687245.7 Rhagoletis zephyria
TACTGAACTGATTTGCATGAAAGTATGCACACAGATAGCTTATGACCTAGACTGGAAAATAGGCTACTTTTTTAAGAATTGCCACTTGTTTGAAAATTAAATTTTGCTCAAAGATGGTTTATGACCTGGATTGAAAAATAGGCTTCTTCCTCAACCGGTTTTCCGACCAGAACGAAATTTAGTACACTTACTACGGATTTTGGAAGGATGGTCTTA
>NW_016159573.1:0-13907 GCF_001687245.7 Rhagoletis zephyria
AGAAGGACTTGGCTTCACTTGGCGTTTCCAATTGGCGTCAGTTGGCACAGAGGAGAAACGACTGGCGTGCTTTGCTGAACTCGGCCAAAATCGCTTAGGCGGTTACAGCGCCAAAAAAGAAGAAGAAGAAAACAAAATGTTCAAACAAGTTATGCTTAGAGCAAAATTAACTTTAGTTGCGAGTGGCGCTGGAAAATTAAGAAAGCTAAGCACTTCCTATTGAGTTATTAATTTGAAGAAGAACATAGCCAGTAGCTAAGCCGAAAAGCCAGAGAAATTTTAATTACACTATCGACGGAAGATAGAAGGGCATGGAACTATAGACAGAACACGAAAATCGTATTGCTTAGTTCACGTACATGTGAAAATTCGAACATTTTATAGGATTCACATATTGTAGTGTCATAACACATGACAGCAGTGTCCAAGCTTATAAATACCCATACGTATTTGTATGTACATATATATGTACATTAGGGTGGTCCCTAAATGTAGTGGGCAAATTTTTGCATCAGATTTCCTAAGGGCTTCTACGGCGGCGCTGCTGTAGTCGAAGATATCACATGTAAATTTTGGTGCCGATTAAAGTCGTTAAGGCGTAACGCACACGACCCCTGACGACGTCTTTACCGAGGCATCAGGCCTTTGACCCCTTTAGCACACGACTTTATCGACTCTAATCGGGACCAAAATTTGTATGTGATTACTATGATAGTGGTGTTATCGATTGAAGGGGCGATACTGATAAAATCATTCATTTAATTTTTTAGGACCATCCTATGTGTTTACATTTGTATATGCACAAGCGCATTACGAGCCATATGTAGTCACACATGCAGCCCCATATGCATCGTAAACCGCTCCCACCACCCTATATGTACATATTAGAGTGTTTGACTCTGTTTTTATAATACCGAATAAACCGGATTTTTTTTTTTATCGAACAAACCGTGTTTTGTTATCGCATACAAATCTTCAACTGTTTTGAGATTTTCGAAGTTTGTTTTAGTATTTTAAGGGAAACCCCATTTTTGATTCCAATAAATCAATGTTTGACCTCTCTATGTATGTCATAACAGAACCCGAAATGGAGGAGAAGCTCGGCCAAACACTAACATATGTGTAAGCGCCAATCTATTATTATTATTAAATCAATGTTTGGCGCTTAAACGTTTTCTACGTATTTGGCCGAGCTTATCCTCCATTTCGGGTTCTGTTGTGACACACATGGAGAGGTCTACACTTTTACTCCACCTGGGAAGAAGCTATTTCAGGGCAGAAGTGTATTCGGAGGTTTGCCTGTGTCTGCCAAAGAACGCCCGCTATTTGAAAAATAACTTTTTTTATTTTGCTGGGTTCAGAAATTGAACCATGGACCTCCCGAGTGGCCGGAATTTTTTAAATTATATGTATTTAAAAAAAATTTATCTCATTTATTTTTTGTGGTTTTTGAGCATTTAGGTTTTGCATATGAAATTAATTTTACAATTTGTAATTTACTCTTAATACCTCGAACCGGACTCAAATCTGCGATATCAGAACAAGAAGCAGTAGTCTTCACGCGACGCCACAGCCGACATTTGCCAGGAAAGCAATTAACTTCGTCTTAACAGCGCTGACGAAGTTAATAATTTTATTGAGTAAGTTTACTTCCTCAAATTAATGACGCACTATTTTTAGCATGAACCTGGATTAAGGAAAAAGTTGCCAAATTGAGTAAATTTTTCGTAAAAAAAGGAAAATAAAATAACTCCAAAATGAGGAAACTGGTTTCTTGTTTTAAAGAAATGCTTTTTTCTCTTTTTTTCGTTTCTTTTTTTCTTTCTTTCTATTTAAATTAAAAACGGCTTATCCGATTTTTTCTTAATTTCAAAAATTTTCAAACTGCAATTTTTCGAATAACTCGAAAACCGGTTTTAAAAAAAAGGCGAATAATCGAACACCATAATGCATGCATATGCAAGTGTGTTGATCAATCAGTAATTCAACAGCAACTGTGCTATGCATTCGCTCGATGACATTATAAAATAATGTTATTACAACATTATATGCACTGCAAGAACCAGACTAACAAATAAATAAAAAAAAAAACATGAAAAAGGCGAGCTGCAATCAGTTGCACTTGAATGCGAATGAAACTGCAATGACCTCAAACAACGCGCAGTGGTTGCATTTACTAAAAATGTATTGAGGTTTGCACATTTGCCCATGTATGTCTTCCTGTATGTAAATGTGTAAGTCACGGAAATGTGTGTATGCGTATGAAGTTTTCCTGTCAGCAAATGCCATATCATTTATGTAAAATCAAAATTGTTTACACAACATCAAATGCTGCTGTGGGAATATTTTTGAATGCAGCACGTGACATAATTTGTAACTATTGAATATTTGGATAGAGTTTCTATTTATTTGAGTGGCATTATATGTAGACTCTCATAGAAATACAATTATTTTAAAAATATATGGATATATTTTCATAAATGTTAAGTGATCCCTAGAGTTCTGCGCATACTTCTTGATTCCTATTTTTACATAAAGTTATTTCTTTTTCGTAGTATAACCTAAACAATTTAAAAAAAAATAATAATTTTTCTCTAGTCAAAAATCGTTTTCTAGCCTACGGATCCCAAGCGGGAAATGGATACAACGAAAGCCTACTGCGGTAGATACCCAGTATATATTAAGTACGCTGGAAATAATATATCATCCGACTGTATCCGAAAAACCAGATCTGATGAAGCGCTTTATGTCAGGGCAACCACCCAGCAAACTATACGGGATATTTGATTTACAAGAGAAAAAAACCAAATACCCGCCTTTGAGAAAGAGGGCAGTTGTGCCAGCGACCACTTCTGCTACCTGGGAAAAACTGACAAAGTTGAATCATATCGGGCTACTAGCTAACTAGTTAGCCTTGATCTTTCGGCAGCACAGCACTGCTTTTTTAACCGCTGTACTTCTTAATTCGCAGTACAGTCAAATGTACTTCCTTGTAATATTTTCTACTTCAGGTCTTGTAATTCTCCGACGTTCTCGACGATCGTCACATGGCCTGGCGATAAATTCGTTAAAACGAAGAGCTCTGGAGGTGTCGTGCAATTGGCTTAGAGGGTAGTCATGGTTGCGTTCATTCCGAAGACCGGAAAGGGCTCTCATGTTTCCCCTACGGGTTCAAGGACTATGAGTCTGATAGACCGGCACATAAGAAACACGTTTCCTCGTGACTGACTTTCAGGAGCTCAACATGCTTATTGTAAGGAAAGGGCGATTGTGTTATCTCGCCCCTACTCTATATTGCGGTTATAAATGACCTTCTGGAGGAAATGGAAAAAGTAAGCTGGCTGGTGATCACCTATGCAGTGATATGACACTTTTGCTTAAGCTACGATTTCTAGACACCCTTTTTGATCTGGCTCAAGACTACCTAAACTAGGCCTAGCAAGCAACTGGAGCGTTTAAAGCGGCTCGCCCTAATCGGAATTGATGGGGGTATTAGGAACCACACCTACACTGGCGCTTAACGTCATGTTGAACACTGCGCCTGCGAATATTGCAGGCAGAATTTTCGCACCACGAATTGATAGTAGGACTTGGAGTTCTTATGGCCTTTGACTGCGACCCTGAATGCTTAGATTACCTCATAAATGGCTCCCATAATCTCCTTCTCTACCTACATTCACTCAAAAGAGGACTGGGTAGGGCGGGGTTACTGGAAGAAGGTAGCGGTAGAATTCTTCACGGACGGATCAAAACTTGGAGGCACGGTTGGTGAAGGTGTCTTCTGTCGGGAACTCGTCATCAAAACTATTTTCAGGATTCAGGACTTCCGCAAAGTTTTCAAGGTAGCAATAGCTGACATAAAGGTAGCGAAGACTCACTGCTAAAGTGTGTAAGAGATGGGCCTGAACGTTATGATGGTCCGCTCAAAATCGGTATCCGCGGCGTTTCTCCGACTAAATGAATGGTCTTCGTTCAGGTTTTTTCGTGGTATCACAAAGGAATATCACTTAATTTTCCAAGTATGTCTCTTGCCTGGGGCAATCTCTGTAACCTAACCCAACCTAATCTGTACTACTTTGTACTAAGAAATTGCTCAATGGTTACTCCTACGCCATGTACGTACGTTCGAGTTTAACTTTTCCGTGGTAAATAGTAGATCCAATATGGAAATGCCATTTTAAATCTGGTTTCCGATTTTTAATCAGCAACATTTTCTAGTCAATTTTTTTGGGATCCGCAATTTTTCTATTTTTTTCAATGTGATTTCGAATACATAAATAGCGACCTTAAACACCCCCTAGTAAAATACTTCAGGCGAATGGGATAAATTAAAAATTTTTTTGGCGGCCATTTTGAATTTTTATAACCAATGCCAAGAACATTTTAAACCGCTCCAATTTTCTTATTTTAGTGTTTCGTTCTCCAGAGGCTTAAAAGTTGTAAGGCAAAATCTAATTTACACTTAGTTTAGACGCCATATTGAATTTTTTAAAAGGCCGCTTTTCTAAACTAATTGCATATAAGAGAGGAGCGGAAAAGAAAAAGGTAGGCAAGAAGGGTGGGTATATGGTGGAATCAGAGGAGGGTATAAACAAGACTATGACACCTAAGGTTTGTTATAGGAAACACTCTACGTGCTCACAACGAAGCTCCTTGCAATAATCTTGCAGGCAATTTCGAAAACCCATTTTGTTTCGTGGAACGTAGACGTCAACTTTTTAATTTTTCGACGCGTCTTCGGTATTTGCAGTCGGATCTTAAAGTATGATATATCGTTGTTTTTATTTCGAGGAGGCAATTTTTCTCATTCCAAAGCTTATTGACCTCAAGTGCGCCGTTCTAGTACTCAGTTCTTGTCGCCCTAACGTACCACCCTAATTTCAGTAAACTAAAGCTAAACTTTTTCTAAGAAAGTATTTCGATTACTCCTGTGGGACAATTAAAAAAAGTGTATTGCCTAATGTTGGTATCACAAAAAAAATGTATGTTCGACCAAAAACCAATTTTTTTTTTCAAGCTTTTATTTAACTTGCTCTGTATGCATGTATGTATGTAAGCATGTTTGTTAGGGGCAAATCTGGCAATAAATTTTTGACCAGCTTCCCGATGATCTAGAGACTTGAAACTTTATAGTTGGCTCAGAACCCGATGACAATGGAATCCAAAATAGGAGTTATTCCGATAGGTGGCGCAGGAGACGAGATATTTGAAAACCCCATATTAATAATCCTATTTGGTTTATATTTAAACGGTATATTAACTGTATGAAAAAGAATAACTCCAGTAAAAAGTTTTCCGATAGGTGGCGCACGGGTCTAAATATTTTGTAAACTGCTATTTATGGTCAGATTTCGTTCATATTTAGAATGTTTGCCTTAAAAATATTTTTTTTTACTATATTCCTATTTTTAAAACTGTCTTGCAAAGATACTGTAAACTTGACGTATACTGAAATTTTTTTAAGCCTGTAAGAGCATACATTTGTTCATATAGTGTGCCTATTTACGAGAACTGGTTTATCTTCGTAAACTGTCAAAGACATTTCCACCATCGACAGTTCTCATCCTGTTATCCTGTGCTTTCATTTTATCTTAAGAAGAAAAATCGCGCAATCCTTTCAACTTCAGCTGACATTTAGCCTCCTTCAGTGCCGACTTTGATGGCACAGTTTGTTGCTATACTCCACTTTCGCTCCGGCAAGTGATGCGATGGTTTTCGCTGCCGATAGGCGCATCACAATATGTGTACATAAAAATTTTCAGAATCACTTATAGCACAAATTTACATACATACATGAAACTATTTATACTCTTGGCTGCCTGGCTGCCTATCACATGAATATGGTGAAATATATTAACTAAAGCTACATACGTACAAATATCGGTTTCCGTCGTCTTGTCATACTTTCCTACTTCCTGCTAACGCTCATATACATACATATTTACACGCGTAAATATATTTTTGTATTTACTCTCACACAGCATGGATATCTTCGCCTTAAGCTTCTATCTACCATCTGCCTTATGGAAATTTGTTCAGCAGCATATTGTCGTTTGCCGGAAAATGTCGGCTTCCGCCACTTCATATTTTCCTGGGCAACATGCGGTTGCCGGGCGGTGCAGTGGGCGTTGGGATTATGTGAAGGTGTGGATGTTTCTGCCTTCGCAGAATTAAATCAATGCAATTCAGAGCAATTCTCCGCTTACTGTAGCTTAGCTTAGTTCAGCGCTGGCATCGGTTAGGCTCAGTTCAATTCAATTTCGTTGTATTCAACTCAGTCCAAACAGGTTTTTTTTTACAGTTGAGTTGCTCACTTTACTGGTTGCTTGTACGACTCTACTCGCAACTGAGATAACTATCATTGCTGGCGGTTGTTGTTTCATTGCTTTTCACTCTCCTGCCACACATACATACATACATATTTACCATTTACATACAAATTAAAAGCAAAATGTCATACACTTCCTACGCATTTGCTTCCTGATCGTTTTAGCATTTTCTCGTTTACGTCGATTTCTCTGCGTTAATTTCCCAGCATCAGTTTGGTTTGGATGCTGACTGGCGGCGATTTAAGCAAGCGGCAGGAAGTTGAATGCTGAAATGAACATTGTAGCCACAAAATGTTTCTTGGCATGGACATGAGTGCATGGAGTGAATGCTGTTACTGTTTTGCGAAATGAAATCAAATTATCCGATTATACTTAGACCCCTTTCAGACAGGTCAAGTCTTGCTTTCGAAGTCTGCTCGTTCGTAGGCGAAGGAGGTGAGACGAATGTACTCTTGCCCTCTCTTCTCACCTCCTTCGCCCACGAACCGAGCAGACTTGAAAGCAAGACTTGACTTGTCTGAAAGGGGTCTTATGGCTGTCCGTGTTATGTTGAATGTGTTCTCATCTCATTAAAGCCCGTATGGCATACCCATGCAAATACATATGTATGTACATAGATACACATACCGATGCATACATATTCACATACTTACATACATATATAGTGCGTATGCACATTAGGGTGGTAAAAAAAAAGGAAAGTCGACTTTTTTATGCTCTCACCCACGAGGATTGTTCTATACCGAAAAAATATCCCTATTTTTTATTTTTATTTGAAAACAAAAAATATTTAGAGAGCGACTAAAGCGTTTAGGGTTTTCGTAGAAATGTTACAGGATTCTTGAAAGTAGATATTTATCGTTTGGAAAACTTTGGTTTTTTTTCAGGAGACTTCTAATAAAAGTACGCGGTTGTTTCTTTTTAATTTTTTTATCCTAAGGATTTTTTTATTGTCCCTAATTGCATTTTCTGGGGGACGTATAAAATATAGTTACTATGAAAAAATGGTTAAATAAACAATTCGGTATTATTATTGATAATCTCCCGAAGAGTAACAAAGTTTTCCGATCGAAAAATATCGAACTTCCATTTCTACGAAAAGATGTTTTTCCCCATATAAAAAACATGGACCTCTTTATGCGACCTCTAATCCTAGGGGGTGAGATCATAAAATTTCCGACTTTACTTTTTCACATGCATTTTTGGTCCACCCTACTGGACATACAGTACTAAATTCCTTCCATTAACTATTCTACTTAGCATATTTACAATATATTAGCTCTAATTCGAAAAATATGCACGCACGCGCTGCATACATACATAAATACATATTTATTCATTCGCCACATATGTATGTTGATCAGATTATATTTACGAAATCAAGGCTTCGTTTAATTCTAAATTATTTTTATATGACTTGTATTTGTTTTCATAATGTTTTTCAACATGCTTAGAGCGTTTTTTTTTTTTCTATTTTAGTTTAGTGCTGCTTGCATTGTACATACATAGGTGTCTCCTTCATTAGATATGAATAGTAAATTCCTTCTGCTTATCATTTATATATGATTAACATGTTTACGTAAACATATACATATATATGTATGTGAGTACCTATGCATATGTATTTGATTTTAACGATGTGAGAATGATTTGAATGCGTTTATGAGCTTTACAGAATAATTGCGTTTCCAGGCTGGTGTGAAATTTATTGCCTTCCATAAGGCAAGGCAATGACGACCTTTTATTTGTTTTCGATAGGTTAAAATTGTACTCTAATAATAATTGCACTCCATGTAGTACTTATTAGCAATTGGGTGCACAGTGAGCCTATAACAGCTCCTACTTTATTATGTATGTACATATGCACCAAAAAACAAAAAAAAACAACATCGAAAACCATCTCGGTAACAACAATAATGGTCCTATTTATAATCCTACTAATGCTTATGTAGATACATATTATACCGTGCGACAGTCAATTTAACACACACACAAAATCTATATATGCTCGAAACTACGGGCCAAAAATAGTAATACTTCATTTTTAGTTTTTTTCTCTCTGATGTCAGGTTTTTTTTTTAAGGACGTTGAAATGATAGGGATATGATTAATTAAAAATTATTTATTTTATTATATACATATATGCTCTCGGAATTCGTAATAAGATATCATACATGGGAAGAGTGTGTAAACTTTGCTCCTGCTCCTTGAAAAAAAAAATTTGACGTAGGCATCTATATAAAACGTAAAAATTACAATTAATCTCAAAAATATACACTTTCGTTCGCCGATTTGGTACAGTTTCCTAATTTTAAATATCACAAATGGATACTCGTATACACATGGCGTATGAGTAACATTATTTCCTGCACCTACTATTTCATACAAAAATAAATAATCGAGTTTACCAATCTATTACGCGAAAGTGATAAATCACGGCGTACTACTTTCCATTTTTGACTTAAAGCATTTGATTTGACGCACTCAACTCTGACCGATTGACCCATTTGGTGTAAAGTTATGGTATTTTAAAAATTATCATCTTTGCGAAAATCGATATCGCGATAAAAAGCCAAATAGTTAGTGTCGGAATTTTGACTGGAATGCCTCATATGCATCATTGTCTTTATAAAAATAATCATTTTATGAGGTACATGATTCTGAAAGTTCTCCCCTCCGAAATTTCTGTCTAAATCAGCCCTCTGGCAACAATGAGATTCCCATGCATAGCATGCCACACAAAGTTGTATTAAAAAGGGCAGACGTGGCACGAACATAATTAAATATAAATACATAAAATGACTGTCGGTACCATATCGGAAGCATGGATATTGTTGTAAACCCGTAAAAATTTTAGAAAGTGTTTTTGAGGACTCAGGTAGAGTGCCAGTCCTTGGTCAGATATAGATAGACCTGTGTTGTTCCATGTGGATAGAGCAGACTGTCGTGGGAATGGGATGGTCGGTTAAGAAATCATTGATCCGGCTCCTGCTCCTGCTGAAAAACAAAATAAAATGACCGAATGAAAAAGTGTTAGTCCAAATTTGGTGTGAACAACCTGTGTAACTTCGAAAAGGAGATGAGGACTTTACGAAATTTTTTAATCTCAGCCCTACCCACAAACAGCTACAGCGCCAAATCAGCAGAAGAAAATAATCAAGAAACCAATCCAAACATAAATGCACAGACATTTACGCAGCTAAGGCATATCTACAGAAAAATTAACAAAAATATATTCGCACTAAATTTCGCATATTTTCAACCAGCTGTTCAAAGAAAATCCAAGTAAAGTCAGCAAAGCGGCTGAGTACTACAGCTTTAAAATTTTCAGGCTTACATTCAATTGCTGCAAAATTTAAGGAATCACATACATACACATTTCTAACTTAGAATATTGACTTTCGATTGGCGGCACACAAAACGATGATACTTTCACAAATCATAGCAGTAGAAGTACTTCAAAAAATAAGGTCAGTGGGTCAATTTTGCCAACAATAATCAAGGTGTGCTGAACGTGTATGTATACATATGTATGGCCATATGCAAGTGATATAAGTGTGTATAAGTATGTGCATATGTGCCCACGGAGTTCTTCCACTACATAAATTCATTCCATTTCGATTTTACTTTTTGACTATTTTCAGGATTTCAAATACCGATTTTCACTATTTCCACCGTGAACTCCCTTGAGTGAAGGCAGCATCAGCAATCGAATTCCCAGTGGCCCGCTAAGAGATTGTTGAAGAAAGGTGTTAAACTTTCGCTTATTTGTTCGCTATGCTTTTGTGTACTATGCACACATATGTATTTATATGTCTGCACACTAGGTAAGTTCAAAAATGCATGTGAAAAAAAGTAAAGTCGGAAGTTAAATGCACTCTGCTCTTAGGATTGTATTTTGTTTTCCTTTTTGGGGACCTATAAAAAAATTGATATTAAAAAATGCTGCTGGAGGAAAAAAGAGTTGTTTGATAGAAAAATATTGATTTAAAAAATTCTGTACCTTTTTTTTAAATTAATTTTTTCCTATAAAAAAAAACATGGAAAATTTGGAGCGCTTTGAGTGACCTCTAAATATTTTTGTGATTTAAAAATAAGAAAGTAGCGGTAACTTTTTTTTTTGATATAGAAAAATCCTAAAGAGCATAAAAATTTCGATTTGACTTATTTCGGACCACCCTAATATACACCCCGTCTCATAATTATAAGCGCACCACTTATTGACAAGTTTTAAAAATTTATATTTTTGTTATTTAATTTGAATATTTTTTATAAAAATACAATTCATTATTAACAAAATTTGAATAAATCCATGTTTCAAACTATTTGCAATATTCAAAGAAAAAAAGTTTTGTAGCCAATTAAATTTTAGTATAACAGAGTAGAAGTTTTAAGTAGTTAGAACTTCCCGTTTATATCTGGCAACTTTTTTGCTGACGGTGTTGTGCATTTTCAGCAAAACAATGTAGATATCTTCGACGATTTATTATATGGAAAAAATGAGCAACACCTTAAAAAAAAATGCCCGCAAATAACTTTAAACTTAAATGTGTTTCTATGTACTAAAATTGAATGGGCTACAAAGCTGCATAGTCAAAATCTTCCTAAGAAATCTAATAAAAAAGCACGAAATTTTTACAAAAGTTTATTCATTTTTTTTTAATATTGTATAATGTTAGAAACCTGAATTTATACTATTTTTGGTAAAGAATGAAGTGTATTTAATAAAAGGTACTAAAATTATAAACAAAAATTTTTTTTAACTTGTCAATAATGTGGTGCGCCTATAATTATGACACGTTGCTTATTTAGTTCACCATCCACTCAATACGTCATCATTTTTTTTTTGGTTTAGCTTGTGACTTGACATAGAGCCGAGTAAAATACAATGGTATGGCTATGTCCGCTGATCTCCTTCTGGTCTCAGCTAAAGGCTTTTTCGATTACTTTTCGTAATTTTCTTCGCTCTACTTCAATTTTTCCAGTTTGACGTGTGCATACGGCGTGCTCGGGACATATCCCATTCGTCTGGACGAAAAATGTTTTTATCTTTAAAGCTTAGTGACATGGAAAGACGCTTCGCATCAACGGCGCATTTTAATAAATAATTTACTAACACTTTCATGCAGAACGTGTGTATGTCAATATGCTTAAATGGATGTGTGAGTGCAAGGATACTACTATTCAGTTGCGCGTGGTGTAACTATTCGGTGAGTTGTTAAATAAATAAAAAAATAATCAGTGAAAGGATTTTACTTTTTGTCTATTCACCAAAAAAATTATCCATGAAAATACACACTTAGATAACTTTTTAATCATAAATATATTTTAATCTTCCATGACTTATACATATGTACATATTATGTATGTATACTTTGTCCCGAAAAATTTTTAGATACAATTTTTTTTTTACGCTTCTGGCTGAAGTTTCACTCTTTACATTCCCTCTACGTTGGCAGAGAACGTGACTTAACCTAACCTTTGGGGAATCCCTACGGCGAGGTATTACCCATAGAACAAAATGTACTTTGTCCCCCCGAAAAAGCAAACTAGAAGGATGAGCAGTTCAACTACTTGGTATTCTCTGATATACAAAATGTTATCTACTGGGCTGTAATAAATTAATTAATGTATCACATCGTATCAGAAAAGTACTTTCAAATGACAAGTAATGAAATAAAGGACAAAATAGATTTTTTGAAAAAATAAGTAAAATCAAAAGACAGCATCATGAGAAAAAGGACTGCGCTTTGAAATAAAGTACGGATGGTCACTGTACCTATGATAGAACTTTCTAACTATTTTCGATTTCTTGAATACATGTTTATACATATGTACATTTCTCGTTTATAGCAGCCATAAAGTACACAAAATTACTACAAGTTTTTCAATATTTGTATACTTATGCGTATCATAGATACATAATAGCTACATATGTATGTATGTGTGCATGAGTATTTTCTCAACAACTCATTGGCAAACACGCTCAAGGTTATTTGATAAGGAAAAAGTGAACATTTCTGCACAAATTTCTAGCAGAAATATTGCTGAGAAGGAGTGAGCTTCATGCACAAACGAATAAATAGTATATATGTATACACATAATGATTGAAAGGGAATTCAATTAATTTTCTATTAGCACTTTTAGTTGATTTTTCATTTAGGACAAACAAATTAGAGGGAGAGAAAATGCAATTAAGTTGAAACAAATGCAGTGCACATGCAAAGGATGTGAAGTGACAATGTCAATTACGAGTACACAGCGCAAATGGCTGTACTAGGTTTGTGCATGTATATGTAGCAAGGTTAAAAGCATACTACATATTAAAGTTTCGTAGACTTCTCAATTAGGTGTAAGTTGCAAGAGTGTCTTCATGCGAATGTTGTACGTTTGTAGGCTTTATTTAGGCATTTTAGAAGATTTTCTAAAGGCAGTTGCAGTCAGTATTAGCAATGGGTAATTGAATACTCAAATGAAAAGCTTTCAAAGACCCGCTAGGCACTTGAAAAGCTGTAATTGCTTTTTGGCTTAAATCTACTAAACTGTTGAATAGCTTTTTTGTTGAAGTTTTTTCTTTTTTTACCACTAGAATGGACAATACTATGTGTTGAGCTAAGTTAAACTACCAACTTAATAAAATGACAGAGTCTGCTTGTTATAGCGGAATATTATATAGGCAGGTCTAGGGTTGATATCACATGCTGCTTCGTATGTTTGTATATGGGGCGTCCCATACCAAACTACACGGGTTCTCACTTCATGTTTTTGATTTTTTTTTTTCAAATTTTAAGGGTTGATGGATAAACATAAATAATAAATAAATATGAAATTTGAGCTTTAGAGCACAAAAACAAATCGATTTAATAGTTTTCCAAATATCTCGAGAACGGGGCGAGGAAAAAATTAAAAAAAAATCACACATACACACATCAAGATTCTCTATGAAAAGAAATATTTTTTAAATTTTTTTTCTTGAAAATTTTTCACATACAAATTTTTTTATACAAAAAAATTAGTATTTGAAAATATGCCATCTCAAAAAAAAATTGAAAAAAATCACAATGGTAGCTCTGAGTATTGCGCAATATTTAAGTATAGTATTATGGGGTGCACTCTACAATAATTTGAGTTATGAATCTTTTTTCGAAGTTCAGTAAAATGATTACATTACAAATTTACAAATTTTTAATTTTTTTGGGTATGCAGTTTTGTAGCCCATTAAATTCTAGTATAATAAAGTGCAAGTTGTAGCGATAGCAAAACTGGAGTAATTTTTTTATTTTCTTTGAAAACGGTTTTACACATTTTCTTCCAAAAGAAAAACGTGCAAAAATCCGTCAGCATAACAAATATTACAAATCAACGCGATTTTGCAGTAGCTTAAAACTTGCACTTTATTAAATAACTATTTTTATACCCGAGCGCACTTGTGCACAAGGGTATTATAACTTTGTTCACATAACGGTTGTTTGTAACAGGCAAAACGAATCGAGATAGATATAGACAAATATATACATAAATGATCAGGATGAAAAGAGAAATCGATTAAGCGGTGACTGTCTGTCCGTCCGTCCGTC
>NW_016159573.1:13945-31084 GCF_001687245.7 Rhagoletis zephyria
TACCAATTTGTACCAAACTCGGTATTTTTATTGTGCTTGCTACATAAAAGCAAAACGATGAAAATTATTGAAATCGGACTAAAATTATGGCTTTTCATGTAACGGTAAATTTTAGAAATGCTTTAAACGTCAATATTTTGAAATTTAAGGACGCTAATTTACTCAAAATTGATACACCTGGGCTTACCATGTAGCGGTAGCTTTCGGAAAGGTGAAAATCATATATTTAATATTTGCGCCGGGTATTTAATGTTCGGCTCCGCCCGAACTTAGACTTTCTTACTTGTTTTTTTTTGTCTTGCATAAACAACCAGACCAATGTATTTTGATTGGACCTATTCATTGACCAAGTATCTATGTAGTACTACATATGTATGTATAATCTGTTACTGCTTTCCATTGTATCCGTTACAGTTATTCACTTTATTCACTGCTCTTGCTCCTTACTTTCACAATGTTTCATTTAATTGTTGCTGCTATTGTACTTTTATTATTTATTTATCAAGCATTTTTGCCAGCCGATTTAGTTAGTTTTCTTGCAGTCATAACACTATTAATTTGCTTACATGCTTGATTTATGTTTGAATAGAATTTTATGAGCTGCCTCAGGCTTACTGGAGATTTTGATACGGTCATATATAAGTGTTTTGTGCTATGTTTAGTTAAGTGTATTTGAACAAATGTATAGAACTCCAAAGCACATACATATGTATACATACATATGTATACAGCTGTGATCAAAATTTTTATTAAATGTGTGAAGGATTGTTTGCCTCAAGGCCAAAGCAATATTTTAAAATGTATGAATAATAAATGAAATTGTTAAATAACAGCTTGCTTTACATTTTCAAATATTATTAAGTAATTTCTCTAATTGAAAATCTTTTATTGAGACTTAAACAAAATATTTCGTTTCTTATGGAGCTTATTAAATTCGAGCTATTGCTAGTAATACGATGGCAATAGAGATAAGTAAGTTAGGAATTGAATACTGATAAACACTAGCAAACTTGTGAAATTTTTTTGAACAATTGAAATTTTTGCGTAGTTCGTTTTTTAGGTTGCCAACCCATATCTCAGCTACAGTAGATAAGTACGAAGGTTAAGACCTATATAGTAAAATTTCATGGGAAATATTTTCGTAGAACATTTTAAGCCATTACCTCCCGCCTGAAAGGATCGTTTTGACCCTCGATCGTTTGCCGAGAAACCCACAAAAAGCAAATTTGGAAGGTCGTTAGATGATTGATATATTCTAGAAAATTATTCTTCGGAAAATTTTACTTCGGGTCTTCTCAGGCAAAAGCTTCATGCCGCCAACTTAAAAGTCTCTAAAAAATTTAAATTGAAAATGCGGGGTTTCTTGAATTAAGCGCCAAAACGACCCTTTAAATCGGGAGCTAATGGGTGATAATGTTCTACGAAAATATTTCTCATGAACCTTTACTATATATGTCTTACTCAGAGGTTTATTTTAACTATTTTTTTAGCACTTTTTCGAAAACTGCTTAGGCCGGGACATGAAAAATTTAGCAGGCCACAAAATCAAAATATGAGCTAACTTTTGCAAATCCATCGAGAGTTTTATTACTGGATATGTATACTTTCAGAAAATATTAGCAAAGTCCGGGCTGGTTTGAATTGTCATAAAATTGTCGCACAGTGTTACTTATGCGAGAAATTTTCAAGGCGCTCGGATATACCAAATGTTCGCTGAGCGCTCGTAGAACTGCTCTTTGGTCTCTTCGTCCTTGTACTCCGTCGGCACGTGTGCACAAATTAAGCTTCCCCTATTACTTTGGAAAAAAATTAATTAGTTTCCATTGTTTGTTAATTTATTGAAATCATTGTCTTAATCTTATTCACCTGTGCCCATTTACACTATATTCCACGAGGCACAGGGCTTCCTGCACGCAATAAAACATTTTGATTTAACAATTACAAAACATAAATAGCAAAAACGCCCAGCCCGCTTGAGTGAAGCTTACTGATTGAATTGCAATAATTCTCATGTAAGCTCATTAACGCAACAATTTACTTATGTAGGGCAGTAGCGCGCCGTGTGTTATAGATTGTCCGGCATTTAAAATTCCACGCCCGCTCAACTGGTAAGTCTGCTCAAAGTACCCGACCTTCAACAACAACAACATTAACGCCTACCAACTGCTGGTCTAGCTATGCTGCCTGGTCTACCAAGTACTTAGTAACTAATTAACCGCCTACATTTGTAGCTGTCAATGATATTATTGGCACTGCAGTTAAGGCAGCCGAAGCAGGCGAAGCCACAGCCAGTATCGAGTGAAGAATTGCAAAGAAAGGTCGAATGGTGCCATAACTGCCAGGATGGTTGCTGTTGCAGTTACACGCGAGCTGATGGCTAATGGCTGATGGCTGGCTAGCTCGCTGGTTAGTTGCCTTGAATACTGCTTGCTGTCCTTGCTGTAGCTACTAATTAGATGCTCCATTAAAAAGACAAAAAGGCATAAAAATTATATTTTCTAGAGCACAAAACGGTCATAAAGAAGAACGAAACGTAGGAAGAGTAGAGCAAGAACTGTAAAGTGGAATGTCGTAAATAGTTGCAAAGGGCTCGAAAGGTGTTCTTTTGCGCAAACACATACACGCACATGCAAGCTGGTACCCGACCCGATTTAATGTTGCTGTTAAAAGCGACAATTGCTGTCTTTTATTGCTCAGTTAGTGTTGAAGAATTCAGCATTTCATTAGGGCTTTGCATCTACATATATATGTATATTAGGGCGGGTAAATTTTTACGGTGGAAAATAAATTTTTTTTTACTTAGCAGCGTTTAAATATGCTGTAGTGTCATAAAGAAGTCTTTAATATTTTTATTGATACATGCTGCAATGGGTTTTTTGTATGAAAAATCCGTTTTTGGTCTTATATTTTTTTTAGCCGTGAGCCAGAGAGCGCAAAATTTTCATATTTTCTTACGTTTCCAAAGAAAAATACGTACATTTTACTTTCGTTGAATTCCACGTAGGATAATACTTTGTCATACCCCCATAGCAAAAAAAAAATGGTGCGCCCTAATGTGGCTGTGCATGCGACTTTGCTACTATTTATGACTTGTTAGCTTGATATTTTATATTTCATTGCCCTTTTACTTAGTTAGCTTCTTATTATTATTTTCACTTTCATTAGACTGTCGTCTCTTCTATGCTAAAATGAAAGACAAACAGTTGGCATAGCGAAATGTAAGAGTTAGAATCCGTCAGTATGCCATTATCGCTTGCCATTGGCAATAATAAAATAACAAACAATAATCGCTGTGTGGCATGCGAATGAATTTACTGTCACCATAAAATTCAGATTGTCGCAATAAAATTGAATTTTCCGCTACTAATGGCACTCGTGGGGCAAAAGGGGTAGGTGAGAAATCTAAAAATGGAGCCTAAAAGTAAATATTAGCGTACTTTACTCCACCACCGAAATTAAAGCCAAATGTGACAGCAATAAATAAACGTAAATGTTGATAAACACGCAATTCAAACAGCGATTACAGTGAATGAATCCGGCAATTTATGGCAGCGGCCAAATAAAAGTTGCAGATCTTTTGTAAAGGAGAGCAATTTACTATGAAAATATAAATAGGTAAGTATTGCAGAGATACAAAATCCATTGAATACGTTAATGCTTATGTTTGCGCATTAGGCATATGACTTTTTCATAAAATACTTAAACCTTCTTTTATGTCCGTCCGTCAAAATTTCAGTAGATACTTATGTACAATAAGTGTCAGTCAAAATCGTACAGGATTTTTTTCCATATTTTAAAAAATATTTTGTTTTATTTAAATTTTATAAATTTTAATAAATAATATAGTACACACTACAACAAAATCCATAAAATTCGAAGCTTCCAACTTTGTAACAATTAAAAAAAAATCATCAAATGTTCATCAAAATTTAAATTTTGTTTTTTTTTGGGGGGTTCGCAGTTTTAATATAATAAAGTGCAAATTTGAAGTCACCACAAAGTACCGTTGATTTTTTGGATATTTTTTGTTTGTTGACGGTGTTGCGCATTTTCGACAAAAACAATTCTCATTGTACTAAATAAAAGGGATTTCGCTATAAAACCGCATGCCCAAAAAATTCTAGAAATTCTGAGTAAAATGTGTGAAATTGTGATGAAAATTTGACTTTTTTTTTAATTGTTACAAAGTTAGAATCTTTGAGTTTTGTGAATTTTGTTGTAGTGCGTACTATATTTATATAAAAAAAATTAAAATAATAAAATAATAATAATAACAAAAATTTATTAATGAAGTTTGAAACATTTGAAAAGCGGCCTCAAGCTCAATAAAATTGTTGAATAAAACACAATATGGGAAACAAATTTCTGTACGATTTTGACTGACACTAACTGTATGTAGGCGTTCTAGTTGGCAGAGCTGTCAATTTATTACCATCCACGGTTTCCTTCCGGTAGCGGTCACACATCGCCTTGTTGGCCTGTGTCTCTTTTTTGATATTTGATTTCGTATGCCACAGTATTCTATGGCAATCATTGCTATTAATAGTTGATTTAAAGCGTCTTTAAAAAACTTTTTCCATGATTATTATGGAAATGAAGTATAATTTTTATATCATTGCCACATACAGAAATATTTTGCGTCTGCTAACAACGCATACGTACGTATGTATGTATGTATATAGAATAACCGGTGGATATGTCAATAATATGTCAACCATAGAGATTACTTTGATTATTTTGGTGCGAATTAAGGAAGAGCGGTCTTTTAACTTTACTTATCTAACTGCCCGTCTCCACAAGATAAAATTTATTGCTGTCCAGCTGTCATTTTGGTCGCTAGATATAAGTTATATCAGTGGCAATATTTCGTTTAAAAAATTTAGAAAATAGGCTATTTTACATCCAAGTACATAATTACAAATATTTTAACAGGAAACTGCTCACTTTTTGCTTTTATATTAAAATATTTATGATGTTTCCGCCACGAAGTTTTCGTGCAAATGAAAATGTAGCTGTCAAACTGCCAAATTGCCAAATTTTTGACCACGACCATTTCCTTTATCTTTTGCAGCATACTTTGCCTTGCATTTTACCATTAAACCAACCAATTTTTTCCCCCTTTCTAAAGTGCAAATGCAGCGTGGTCCTTGACAAAATTGGAATAGAGCTAACCGGGTTTTTCACGATAGTCTACATATCCGTGCAAGTTCAGGGGGGATTCCAAATTTAGACATTGTGTCATGGAGGCAACTCCTCTTCATGTTATACAAAGCGGCTTTAAAATCGACGATAAGCCAGCGTGTATAATTTCATTTTCAAGGTCATAAGCCACACTGATAAGATGCCATCACTTCATTCAGGAAGAGCTTTAGTAATTCAGGTAGAATCGTCGATAGGAATTTGTAACGAAAATCAAAAGAACGTATTCCAACCATGTAAGCCTCGGGCGGGATAATCCTTCTTGTGAATCGGCCAGAATCAATTGAGATTCCAATTTCTGTGAATTTTTTAATAAAACAGAAGTCCGGTTGGGAAGCAATGGGGTCAGAACCCGCACATTATGGACCAGCTGTATGCGGTGGTTGTCTGACCAATGGAAGCACAGTGGCAATATCTGTGACTCTCTATGGCAACGCATCGTAAGCGAATAGGATACTCTGAGTTTGAATGAGAATGGAATGAATGAGTTTCGCCGCAGCTGAAGGGACTAGGCTCAATCACTACCACTATTCTGATCTAGTAATAATACTATATGCTATTTTTAACCCTCGGATGTTGGACTACTTTTTACACGGTCAATGCCTGACAAGGTGCCCAATGCGCTTCCTTATTAACATGGCGTGCGATGCTTGTAAGTGGTTTTTTATTATTCTGTGTTTAGTGTAATGTTGCAGAATGGGTGGCAGATAAAAATAATAAATTACATGAAGATCTGTAGAAGGCCCCTGCAGAACTTCTCGGACATCGACGCCACAATAACCTTTAATGATTTAAATAAATTACGAATGCTTTGGCGGTTAGGTGGAACCGAATTAAGAGGACGTAACATTGAAAACGTGGACATCCCCGACCTTCAACGGTTCATTAAGCAAGCATTGTGGTTCCATCACATAGGAAACTGAGGCAATGGAACAAAAGTTCGCACAAGTCGTATCATAATCGGCTTAACGGGCCTAAGTATGCCTCATAGAGCATGGCCAGCAATTTTTTTAGGCTTTCTACCGATGACTTTATACATTTGGAAAATACCTTAATGGCCAAATATATCATTAAACCTGCATTCTAATAAACAATAGCATTTGCTTGCTATCGGAAAGTCAAAGCCTTGAAATACATATTAATCAAAGCAATATTTCATATTTCCCCATTCATTTAGATAATTTCATGAAGTATAAAAGCAAAACAAGGAGAATGAACAAAGTATGGCAGTAGCACAGAAAGGTTTCGCATTCTTGCCATTAATCATGCAAAGGGTTAGACATTAGCTGCTCGCATCCACCGCCGCTAGCATTAACATGCAAATCGCTTCAGACACTTTCCATACGCTCATTCAGATGGAATCTAAACATTTCTAAAATGTCAGCCGTCTGTTCTCGACTTTTTGTTGGCGACCTCAAAATTGTTGTTTGGCCAACTGGCACTAACAACAACCAACCACCACCAACTCCCAACCCCATGCAGCAATCAAATGCAGAAGGTCTCAGTTATTCAAAAACGTAACATGCTTTTGGTGTAACCGCAAGTGACATAGCGACAAACAGTCGCACTCCATTGCGTTACAATGCCAGCGGCAGCAAGGCCGGCCGTTGATGTTGGCAGTCACCGGAGCCAAGGATATGTCAGCAAGAACTATTAGTACAAGCATTTTTTCGGTTATTGTTTCTTCATTTCGCTGGCAATTGTAATGTTTCCACTTCTTTTTTTTGTTTGAAATTTTGCGACAATTACAGCGACCTTTTTGCAATTTTTCAATTATTCTTTTTTGATTGCCTTACATGAAAGTGCTTGTATTTCTTCGTTAGCTGTCGGCGCTTTTGTAATTTTGTTCCGTTTTAAAAGGACTAGTAATTTCTCTCAAATGTTCAACGGTCATGTTTATGTCGCTTGTTCTGTGATTTGTGCGCTAGAAAGTCGTAAGCGTTTTCTCTCTTTGTTTTCTAACTTTGAGTTTAGTGTTGGTGCATAAATTAGTAAATTGGTTTGAGGGAGGACATGAAGGGAAATTAGAGTGTTTCATCACAAAATGTCAAGAGCAGAGAAGTCAAATTGATGCAGAAATAAACACAGCTACGACCAACAAATTTATTTCAGTAGAAACTACTACCTATTTACTAATTTTCCATTTGTCAGGAGCAGTAGAGGTGAAATTAAATGATGATTTGCTTACGAGGAATGGAATTGGGGGCAGAAAAGCAGAAATGCAGATTTCGTTTTAGGCTGAATAGATTTTGCTTCTATAGATTTGAGTTGGATCAAATGGTACCAAACATAAATTATTCTCCTGCGAAAAAAAATTTAATTGTGTTAGTTTATCGCCTTAAGAAGAGAAACTTCAACACTTCGCTCGCTTACGTCACATTTAAATGCTTTTAACACAATGGAAGAAGTTATAATATGTAATACAAACCACTATCCTCTTTATTTACGTACATATATGATACTAGAACCGTTTGTCGTTGTGACCGAAAATCTCCGTCAGCCTCCTCTCTCTTCGCTAAGTTGCGCCAGTTGCCCATCACAAATGTAGACTTCCGCAATTGGTCCTTCGACGGCCTTGCTTTCACTGAAGCGTCGTTGTTCATGCGTACAACAATCCGAAGCCAATCGTTGTGTTTTATGGGCTTAACCATGGTCACGTCATCAAAGAGCTAGTATAGTTCGTCCTTATATCTTCTTAGATACCCGTCACCCACCTCAAGAAAGGCTTGCGTAAAATGATCCTTTGGAAAGCCTACAAATCCTCCTCACTTTTTATCTTCATCGTCCAAGTTTGTGCGCCATATGCAAGTGGGGGGTGAAGGTTTTACATAGCGTATTTTTTCGTCGAGAAAAGCATCTGATTTATAATAATCTACAGAACTTAAGGTACCACCTGTTAGAAAGAGTTATTCTCTCTGAGCTTGGTATCCAGGCTGACACTGTTGTTGGTGTTTAAAATGGATCCTAGGTAAACAAAGTCCTTCACTACATCGAAGTTTTAAATGCTAAGAGGGACGTATGCCCCAATACACGAAGACTCGTAGTGTATTACCAAGAGACAGTTTATCTAGTTTTTCGGTCATCGCTAGACCAAGCTAAATTGGTGCAGAATTGAAACCTGTTTTCGACCCACTGCTCAGTCCATTGCGCGCTCCAGTAGTGAATTGCTCAATCCGACTTAGCAGTCTATTGTGCGAAGGCCCACGCAAATTGACAAATTGTAATGAGCTTTCCAACATTAGGTTGAAGAAATCGCACGAAGGTAAATCGAACACTTCCTACATTAAAGGTCCAGTCTCCATAATGGCGTGCAATAACTCAACCAAGTCCTTGCAGTGCGCAGGGTTTGGGGTCCGCCAACTAAAAAAATTTTATTTAAAGACCGTCACCGTCACCTTATATACCTGGCATGTAAATAAGCGCAAATTCGTTGTTGTATTTGTTTTATGAGAGATTTCATAGCTTAGCACGCTCGTGAATCTCAGTGGACGTGCTGTTTATGGAAAAGAAATCGACGAGGTGTCCAAAGAAATCTTCCAAGAGCTCCGTCACTACGCGTTATTTTTATAAGCATAAAAATAATTTAATGAAGTACAATGGATTCAGTGGATTCAATGGAGGCGGACGGTCATTCCGACTTCTTTGATTCAACGGCTCACTGAAGTCTGCAGCGTCTGTTCACCAGTAAGTGCAGCTATAGACGGACGTCTGTTTTGAGGCAAGCGGCTCGTTGTATAAACTTGTATTCGGTTGAGAAAATACCCCGGCCAGCAACGGTTCGTCCGCTGGGCTTGGGACTCGCTAACTAAAAATTTGTAGCGGATGAAAGACTCCGTCGCCGAGCACTCTCCCTCTCTCTATCTGCATGAGTTCCTCTACACTATCCGCGTCGAAGCGATATTCTTCAACAACTCGCTAATTTGCGCCCACTCCCCGGCTGAAGAGAAGGTCATTCTGATGTCGCCACAGAACCACCTTGACGACGTGGCCCAAATGCTCCCAGTTAAGGAACATGCCCAGGAAACAGTTCTTATTAGGGTGTGGCAGACACGGGAACACCCGACTAGACGCAAGTGCAGCAGAGCCCTCGCCTTGACACGTGGAAAGGCATCTACACCAATTGACAGACGAAGTCTAGGGGTTCATAAGTATTCCGGCAAGCAATAAACGGCATTCACAGTGGGTCGGTCTTGAACCGACTCCCGACCTGTTAATGTCGGGGACGAGAGAGAGTTAAGCGACTCAGGGAAAGTTTCAGGGCCGAGGCGAACGCGTGTAAGTCCCCCTAGAGACTGATGTCCGGAACATACTTAAATTATGGAAGGAACACCTTTTCCTCCCTGATGCTGTGACCACCGAGGATAAGAGCCCAAACCATAAATTCTGGACGACGGAGTTTCGGCCTGCCAGCTTAGCCATTCATGTAAATGGGCGAGTAGTGGATACAAGGCATCCGTTATCCGAATATGTACAGGTAGTGTGTATAAAATATGTTTCTAGATCCATCCTATATGGGTGTAACTTTTTTAATTCTTTCGCAATAAAACATTTCGCTTTGCATTAAGTGTCGTCACTGAAGCCGTCATTATCGTCGACGGTCTGTGGCGAAGTTAACTTTCCATCATCCATTCTCACACTTAGTTAATCAGTAGATTACAAATTGATTCGCAACAGGCACTCAAGTATCTGTGCGTATAAGAAAGGGGTTTTGTGTAACTTACTTTCTGGTTTTCACCCTCGTTATCTTCTTCTTTTTCCGTTGCGGCAATTGTGTCTCATTTGCATTTTAATTTGTTCGACAATAATGGGCCAACTTTTCGCATTTACATGAAATAAGAAAACAAAAACAGTTTCTACACCATTCTTCGAAAGTGTTCTTGTACACGACTTTATTTGCTAATACTGGCATTGTTGTTGCAAAAAAACTTTTTAACCCTTTTGATAATAAAAAACAACGTTTGTCAATTCAAATTCAAGAGCGCGAGTTCATAAACAAGTTTGGAGCAGATACACAAGAGAAGCGGAGGAGAGCTGGAGCACTTTCATATGTGCACACATACGTAAGTATGTATGTAAATTGTACCCAGTAGGAAAATGTATGGTAATCGAAAAAATAAACAGTCGTTTTCACTTTCGAAAATGCATTTTTTCCACGGCGAATTCCTAAGAATAGTGTGGTATTCAATTTTGCATTACCTAGTCAGCGAGGAATGAATGCCATCTAATATGAAATTTTTGGAACTTTTTGGATACATTAGAATGCTGATTAAATATTAAACAGTTATAGAATCTAGAACTCATAAGAAATACATTTAATTATTGATCACGCATGTAATACATGAGTACTACTTTTCCTACTGGGGCAACAGCCTTCATAAAAACTCGTACAAAAAAGTTATTTACATAGTACGTACGTACGAATGTGTGGGCGAAGAAATGGAATTACGCATGCAATCAGAGCCGTGCTGGTAAATGAGTTGAAGAGTTCAATGCTTTGAAATGGAATTGATTTTAAAATGTAAGGGTGTGTATGAGGCATACAAACAGTGGTCGAAAAAAGTATAGCCGTACCACATATACACAAGTTTTAAACAAATTTATTGTTATTTAATTTTAGTTTTTGTTTTTATAAAAATATAGTTATTTCTTAACCAAAATCCGTGTATATCCAAGTTTCAAACTTTGTGCAATATTTCAAAAAAATCAAAAATTTCGAGTTTTTTACTTAAATTGTTTTTTGCTTCCATATAACGTAACATCTTCGACAAAAAAAAGTCAAATATAATTTTTGGCCATTTGAAATTTGTACTTTAGTCTACTTAAATTTAATGGGCTGCAAAACTGTATACCCAAGATTTTTCTAAGAAATCTAATTAAAAATCTGTGAATTTTTAAATATTGTACAAAATTTGAAACTTGGATTTGTACGGATTTTGTTAAACAATGAACTATATTTCACTGTCATATTATTGTCAATATGTGTTGCGACTAAAATTTTTTCGACCACTGTACATATGTATGCTTTGCTACTAGCAACTAAAAGAAAAGCTGAAGTATGTATTAGCATCGTACCTCCTTTCCTCAAATTGCTTTCGAACTACCAAAGCGAAGCTTTTCTCTTTGCTGAAAAACGCCACAAGTGGCTCTCAAGCCAAACAGCCATAGTTGCAGTGCATTGACAAACTGCTATGACCTAGCAAATCGCAATCGATTGTCGGCGGTTGTCATTCAGCAAATGACTTTGTAACTTTTCAATGCATAAATATTGGTATGTGCATTAGGGTTGTCCTAAAAAAATGTAAAGTCAGAGTTTTAACGCTCTCACCCCCTAGGATTGTTCTATACCGAAAAATATTAAAAACATACTGGAAAATTTTGATTTTTTGATTTCAAAATAAAAAACAGGGGTACACATTTTTTTTCGATATAGAACAGTCCTAGGGGGTGAGAGCATTAAAATTCCGACTTTACTTTTTCAGATGCATGTTTTGACCACCCTAATGTACATACAACACGGCATGTGAGTATGCGAATTCATCGTATTCACAAAGACTGATCAAGTCATACACAAAGTATAAAAAGTTCCAAAACTTAAAAAAAGGAACAGTCCAGCGCCTTCGTCTTGGTCTGCAGGCTGTGTATATTTTTCTTTAACTTTTAACAATTCTTGCAAAGGAATGCAAGAATTAACAGAGCCATGAACAGCATAGCGTTGTTAGGTATAAACGCCATCATAAGACGTCAGAAGACGAAAGTAAGCACAGAAACTGTACCAAAATCATCGAATTTGGACCGAAGCAAAAGACCGAGAAGAGGAGACAGTTTTGTAAGCTTGTGTTATTAATTATTAACGGACTTCCCAAAAAGGAGAAAGATTATCAATTCGCCGGAATATTTTTTATTTTTTTCATGTATGTTGCCGCATAACTTTGGACCACGCTAACCCCGATTTCTATAATTTATTGCTTAAAAATTTCTTGTTTCATCTCAACGCAAAGAACACAAGATTATTGCAGTAATTACAATCAAATTAAAAATTTAAATAAAAATGTTTGCATTCTATTACACCCTATCATCGCACTGTCGTAACTTTTAATTATATTCTACTTTTGAAACACCCTTTTCTTCTTTCTAGAAATAAAACTTCTAACTAAGTATTTGCACCAATATCGATGACTCCTTTATTTAAATAGTTGGCTAGAAATTTGTTTGTAAATACAGAGTTGTTATCAGCGTGTGGCTTCTAGTGGCGACCTCTGCTTATGGCAGTGTAATACAAATTTTCCGTTTAACGTTGAACTTTTAATGTTTTGAGCTACTCCTTACGTACGTATGTATGTACGTATGTATATCCCTCGTATGTACTGCATTCGACGTGCAAAAGTTTGGTAAACAAATGCATTGGCTAGTATACGAGTACATACATATAAAGTATAAGAAATTACTTGGGT
Source organism: Rhagoletis zephyria (assembly GCF_001687245.7). Classification (NCBI taxonomy): domain Eukaryota; kingdom Metazoa; phylum Arthropoda; class Insecta; order Diptera; family Tephritidae; genus Rhagoletis; species Rhagoletis zephyria. The sequence goes on from NW_016159573.1 coordinate 26,596, forward strand.
ACGTATACTTAAATCTATGTACCTCAAAGTCGGTATTGAGTTGCTTTTTGCTATCAAAAAGTTTAAGAATCTTTAGCTAAGTTGCTAAGCGTTTCACTTAAAGTTGTTTACTAAGTTTTACTGCAGTAGTTAAATAACAGCAATTGAAATTTGAAATTTATTAAAAATAGCCACAGAGCTAATGAGAAATGAATAAGGTAATACATATAAAGTACAGTCAAATTAGAGTGCAAAACTATTCGTCTTGGAAATTTCTGTATGGTGGCTAAATGTTTTAGAATATTGTGAGACCTCATTTTCGGGATTCAAGAGGTTAAGGAATCGCCACCACATTTGAACCACACATTATCCCAATTAGTAAGCCATATTTATGTGGGCGTAATTTCAAGAAGATTTCACGCCACCTCATACAACTTTTACTGAGAGGCAATGTGCCCACTCTTGGTCTTAAATGTAGTCCATGTCAATTTATGACTTTATTTCCTCTCCGCCTTAACATACAGAATTGATGACACCTAGTAAAACTAGACCTAGACTAGTTCTGGTATTAGTTAAGAGAATTAATTGTTTTAGGTATTAAACGTTTTACTCAGAAGTTGATGTTTGTATGTATATATGCAGGGCAGGGAATCTAGGGGGAGGAGGGTTTAGAGTTGTTCTGACTACGCATAAGGCTTGCTAAAAAAGTCGCCTTTTAAGCGAAGCGTATGATATCATGCTCACGAGGTTTCTCCTATCCCTCAAGATGGAGGACGCTAGGGTACTGGTTGTCTGTTGGAATTGCAGGCCTCCTAATTACGGAACGAAAGAAAATACATTGGAAAATATCCTTTTCGAGTGACCTGCTCTTAGCATATTGTGGATTAGTCTTCTAAGGACAGGGCTTTCTGCCTAGTATCGAAGCCGCCACCAAAATAGAGTACAACAAAGTGTTACAATTTGCCAAGAGGACTGCGATTCGGTTCAACATTACTTTTGGTACTCATTGATTAGTTGTTTTATACGGTCGTAGTTTATTTGGAAACGGTATGGCCCTTAGTGGTTTCAGTGGAGCCACGATTTTTTTTCTAAATTATTTTTGGACAATCGGCAAACCTAAAAATTCGTTCTATAAAGGAAAATTGAAATTTGAAATTTATATAGAAATATAGGTTTGAGTTTTTTCGATTTTATGTTCCAAAAAGTGTTTTCAAAAATAAAAATATCAAACGAACAATGGTCCCGATTGGACCATTTTTCGCAAAGTCATGAGCATTAAAAAAAAAAATTGTGTCTCGGAAATGGCTGAACAAAACATAGATTCAAACGAATCAGCGAGGACTTCCTCAATGGGCAGTATAACATTAAAATTTTGAAAAAAATCGTACAAGCAAAAGCCGTCAAATTTGTCTGAAAATAAATATTCCCAAATTTCAATTTGACTCATACTCGTATTAACTATATCCTTATAAAATATTTGGCTACCTAATACCGTTAAAAATGACTTAGTTGTTAGATACACCGTAATAACTAAAAACAAAAGCTATTTGAAACTCTATTCAAAAATGCAGGAATAATTCAACACGCTTTGTTTAACTGAGATATTGGCTTCATATAAATAAAATGGAATCTTCGTAAAACAATTAGACAAAGAAAACTTATGAGTGCACAATGTTAAACGGTATTTCCACAATTACCAAAAGTTCAACTCATCTTGTTTATACTCATATGGCACGTGCAAAAATCATGCCATAAATTTTCTGCTCAAAAAAAAAAAAAAATGAGTGGGAAAATATTTGCAACGAAAGAAAAGAAAAGCGACTCCATTCATTTACCATCATTTCTGCTAATCAAATAATAGCATGTTTTAACAAATTTTGTCATAAATTACCAACAGCAGGCACGGAAGCAGAGGCGAGACATGCCGGCTGTTGTCTGGTCGAAGTTTAAGCTTCCATTTTAGACACATTTGTTAGACGAAAATATTTTTATCTGAATTCACGGCGTCTGTGGTTTGCTTTGTAGTGCTAATGTATGTATATTAGGGTGCATCTCTACCCATACAAAAAAAAAATAATCGGAACCATTTTTCCAGCGGAATCATAAAGTTTATTATATTTTAAGATTTCCGCCAAAATATTTGAAAATACCTCCAAAAATCTAGTTTTTTAAAAATAAATTTGAAAATAATTTTTCTAAAAAATTACCTTAGATCGTAGAAAAGCTTTTCGAATGTATTTTCAAAAGGATCCAGCGCACTTAAATTTTAAAATATAATAGGTTTTATGTTTCCGGTGGAAAAACTTTAACCTTTTTTTAGGTGATTCACGCTAATTTATATACATATGTACTAGCAGCTGCGTATTGCTTATATAAGCTGGTGTATCAGCACCTTTTGTGCACTGTCCAGATTTAATTTTATTAATGCACACTCACTAGCCGCTGCTAATAATAATTTTTCATAAAAATTTATTACACAGCTCAGAGCTCCGTGAAAAAAGGTTGAACATCCTTTTGTTGTGTGTGTGTGGTGTCATAAATCAATTATGTACAGACTGTTTGTTGCAGGCGAAAATGCGAAATGCGAAATGCGTAATGCAAAGTGAGTGCCGGTTTGGATGTTGGTGCTAATTTGGGAGTCGTTCATTTTTTTGTTCTGCTAATAAAATTACCTTTCCTTTACCACCTTTGAGAACAACAAAAAAATGGAATTCAATTATGCTTTTATTTTAATGGAAATTAGTTTTGCCAAATTTATGACGGGAAGCGACTGTTTTAAAAATTTATATTGTAAATACAAACAATGGTTTTCTTTTCATAATCTTTTCAGTTGAATTTTAGATAGGCCTGTTAATCGCACTTAAGTTGAGAAAAATGAATTGATTTATGGCAACAAAAATTACATTTTTTCTGCTGAATATTCAAAAGTTTTACAAAACAAAACATAACTACCGAAGCTTGATAAGCCAGAGATTTTTGAACAAAATATATGTACCTAGTTTTTGCTCGGCCAAGCCCTTACTAAAAGTGTTAGCGCTAAAATGTTATAAGATATTATTATTATTAATGCAATATCCCCATAATCCTCTCTCGACAAGAGCAATAGTTACCCCTTCGTAGTTGGGCTGGTAAAAAGTTAAGAGAATGTGTTGAGTAGATTCCACTTGTAATTGGTAGCTGCACAAAAGAATGAGATCTTCAACAGACTAAGGGAATCTTCAACATTAGCCGGTATTCCAGAGCTCATCCGTCTTTCCAACGCAAGATTGGTGGGTGTTGGAAATTAGCGAAATAAAAGAGCGACGCATGACGTAGCCCACTCATGATAAACGAGGAATCGCAGCCGTTTATTCTTGAGTATGGTAAAGTAATTAGATACGGGTTTCATTCCATCGTCTTCAAAACCTAAAAGTGGAGCGAGGAAAAATTGTGATGCCCTGCAGACACAGAAACCTTCATTAAAAATTTGAAAGTGTTAGTACCAAAAACAACGGAGTTATGTCACTTTTTAAAACGGCCAATATGTAGGCATGATTTGATTTTTATAATGTTTCTTAGCTCTCCTGTAAAATAAGAATGTTGTGGGTTAGAGCGTTTGTGAATTAAGGTAGCTAAATATACCCAATAGTCCGAGCTCATCTCCTTATTTGTCTTTCCCCTTTTTACGTATTCAGTTGTTCAAATTGATGCAATCTCCACCAGCTGTGGCGCAAAAAAATATGAAAACATGTCTGCGAAATTTCAGTCAATTTTGTTTTTTTTTTATACAAAATAAAAAGTTTTGTTAAAGTTTTGTGCGTCAATTACGATTGACCTTGAATTTCATTGAATGAAAAACTTTTAACGTTCCATATGCACCTTTGTTGAAAAAAAGATTTATTTTCAAAAGCCACTGAACCTGAAAGTTGAAAAAGATACAGAAAACACTGATGTGATTTCTGTTTGGAGAAAAACTGTAGAATGAACAATCGAAATTGTTTTGAATGCGCAATATACATATGTACATATTTAAGTGATATCGGCGTTAAACTTTGAAATAAGCATGATACAAAAAAGTTTCGAAAAACACCTTTTTGATTAAAAAGCAGATTTTTGACAATTGCTCAATTGTGAAAAATTCGAAGTGGCGTTACCCAATTGTAAGTTTTTTTGTGTGGGAGATTTAATATCCTAAATTTGGGATTATAAATAAAATAGTTGTGTAATATTTACCTTTTAAAAATAATTAATATCTTATCTTAAAAACGTTTGAATTTTACATTAAATTCGGTAGCAACTTGCCAAATCATTATTTTAATATTAATACAATTTTAGTGAACATATTTTAAAATTTTTTAGGGTCCTCATGTCATCTGATTATTTCACAATGTAGTTTTCTATATCGGATACGATGACTCTGATATAATTCAGACACTGAAATTATACATTTATTTAATACATATTGTCTTTGTCCATTTAACAGCAAATGGAATTTACTTTGGGACCCATAGGCCGCGAAATTTTTCCAACA
>NW_016159573.1:32577-52051 GCF_001687245.7 Rhagoletis zephyria
TAATATTAACCACAATTTTGTTTACATTAACCAAACTTTTGGTTGGCGATTTTTCGTTTGAATACGTTTATGTTCTGCACTTCACAGATGCTTTTTTATAATTCGGAAATACAAAACAAAAATTTTTATTATCATTTTAACATGTTGCCTCTAGCGAGGTTAGCAGATAACAGCAAGCATCTCTACACACTCCACTACAGCCGCTTCATAAATGTGTCTGCAAATGTTCAACTTGAATCAATTTTCTTCGTAGCTGGATTTGGTTCTGCACTTCACAGAGGCTTTTTCGTAATTAGGAAAAATCAAAAACAGAAAAAAAAATAAAAATTATGTACTGCTGGAAGCCAACAAATAACAGCAAGCACCTCTTCTCGTTCAGCCACTGCCATAGATATGAATGTGTTGTCAAATGTTCAGCTTAAATCACATTTCTTACAATCGACTTATTGACCACGAAAAAATCAAACCATAACTTGGTTGAAAAATCCATTGTGCTTTTGGCTCAGTGTATGTACATATGTGGCAGTATGTCAGGAGGTAAGTTTGATTTACATTCATTATATACATATATATGTACGAGTGGGTACTAACATGTCTTTATGTGTATGTCTCTTTTGTGTATGTAATATTGCTACAAACGTTATCTCCCAACTCCTGTTTTTTGCTGTATTCTGTCGCCTAGTTAGTCTCGCTTGACATTCATTTGATTTAATCAAAATGCCAAGTTGTCTTGTTTAATGTCAAGAATTTCTTTAAAATGTCTCAATAATGTACGCACCAAATTTACGGGCGATGAAATCAACAGCATTGCAAGATATGTATGTGTGAGGCGGAGAAGACCAGAAGGTTGGAATGACGACGCTAGCTGCGTTTATTACAATTTATTGCTAATGCTCTGAGCTTTTTTGTTGTTTAGATACATACTTATATGTACTAACTTTATTGGTGTTTGTATATAGACGAGCAACAAAACTAAGACAACAGAAGAATAAAATATGGAGGAAAGACAAAATATTTTAATTAAATTCAAATTTAATTTAATTAAAATCATCTTATGTTTAAATGAATAAATACATACTCTGTATGAATGTATGTGTGGCGCTTTTGGCGATATACAGTCAAAAAATTAGAATCACAGGTGTCAGTGTCTTAGAGACGTATTTTGGTCTAATGTACATTGATCGAGGAAATGTATGCTGTTTTCTTTAACTGCTTAACATGCATAATTCACGCTCCATTTCTTTTTAACTTCCTATGCTTTATTTCGCTTACTTTGTTTAGTAATGCTCCTTTTCTATTGTTTTCCTGACCTATTATACAATTTGTCACGCTTCATAATCTTGCGATTCAATCACTTAATCACAAATGTAAGCACATCAGCACATCCATATTCAAACAAATGTACGAGTATAAATAAGCACACAAGAGTACAAAATGGTAGGTACACACATTAAGTGAAAATAATCAAATAATAAAACTTAGTATTAACATATGCAAGCTGCGTTTACATATACAAATGTATGTATGCAGACCCTGCAGAAAAAAATTATCAATTGACAAAAAACAACAACCAACTTGTAGTTAGCTTTATTGCGAGATTTCTATAAAACATATAACTTCTAGTTAACTACAAAAAACTAACTTAAAACTAGTTGAAAAGTAATGTAGAACTAATGCAGACGTAATCGACAGATTGTTTTCTGTAAGTTCTTTTTAAATATCCTCACACAAATTTTACTTTGAATACACTTTTTTACTGAACTTCACAAATAATCTTTTGAATTCAGGACAAATGAAATGAAAATTGAAATTTGGGCATATCATTTTGAAGTTATGTCTGACGGAATTCGAATATATGTATGTAGGACCAACTACAGCAGAATATGTAATGTCAAATAAAGTAAACAAATAAACAAGTAAAAAATTAAAAAAAATGTTCTTATTGATATATTATGTTCAAAAATAGTTTGTTACAAGTAAGTTGACACCTAATGCAAGACTATTTCACGGTCATCGCCATAGAAATATAGTAATGTTTTCTTTGGTTCCTTCCTATCAACTTCAAGCTAATTTATGGCGTTTTCGTTTCTACCGAAAAATGTTACCCTCTCATTGCCTTCTCAGCACAAACACTAAGGACCGGACAATGAAAAGGCAACATTTTTTGTAGAAACGAAAACGCCATTATAGTTAGATACATTTCCTGCAGGGTATGTATTCGTAAATACGCACATTTACACACAAATACAATGCGTTTGCATGCAGTACAATTTATGACGCATTACGAAGAGAGAGCGCGGCTATTTCGTGTTTGCACAACTCCTTCGCCCATTGCATGTTAAGTTAAATATGTATTGTTACATAATCCCTTAGATACACACACATTCGTTATTGTGCGGACATAAAAATCTTGTTACTTACATTAAACAATATTAAGTTGTTGTTATTGCCTTCTCACTTACTAGTATAACGTACATACATATAATATATGCATTAGGGTTGTCCCAAAATAGATGCGAAGGAATTGTATTTTTTAATAAGGGTTAAAAACACTGTTTCATAGAAATGGTATAGAATTCTTGCAAGTCAATATTTTTCGATCGGAAAACTCTGTCTCTCTTTAAGAGACTTCCAATAACAATACCCAATTGCCTATTTAACCATATTTCAATATTAACTATTATAGGTCCCCCCAAAACCCAAAAAATGCAATTAGGGACCCAGAACAAACTTTTAGTGTTAAACAATGGTCAAATAAACAATTGGGTATTATTATTGGAAGTCTCCTAAAGAGCAAAAAAGTTTTCCGATCGAAAAGTGTCGATATCCAAGAATTGCAAACCATTTCTACGAAAAAATACATTGTAAACTTCATGGGTTTTGTGTCAGTTTCAGATATCTTTTTTTACCAAAAAAAAAAAAAAATGCGGTATTTTTTTATTGCACGAAGAAAGTGCCTAGGGGGTGAGAGCTAAACATTTTAAATGTTTTTTTTTTTGGACCAACCCAATATGCATGCATGCGTATTTTCTCTCCTCTGTATCCATTGTAAATTAAAAAAGCTGCTATATGTTGTTGTTGTTGTTGTTTTTGTTATTTTGACATGCAACATGCATCATGCAATCGAAGGTCCTGCAATGTTTTACAAAGTGTTGTATCCATTTTCTTGTCTGTTCCATTTTATTTTTTGCCTTTTTTCTATACTCTTACACAATTCGTCGCTTTGCTTTCTTTAGATCGATTGATTTTTGTTGTTAATTTTTTATGCTGTATGTATTTTTGTTTAGTGTTGTTTTGTGTGTTTCAATGTTGTTTTTTTTTTTATTTCGTTTTGCGTTTTCATTATATGGTATTAAATCACATAAAAACTTTTCATGCTGGCAACTATTCAGAGTCACGTACCGTTGTGACCCAGTTGACTTGGTCAGCACAGTGGCGCTTGTGGATTACTGTCATTTTCGATAATGGCAAGGTCAGTTTTATTCTCATGTTGCAGACATTTTTCATTTGTTTTGGATTCTGATGTTGCGCGATTAGCTGAAATCGATTGCCGTTTGTTTGTCTAAGGGGAGATAAGAAAACTATTGGAGAGAGAAAAATGTATAAGAGTGTATTTGGGGAGCGTTCAGCCCTGCAATTTATCAGACTAGCTTAATTTATTGTAAGAAATCATCTTTGCCAATTGGTTATTTTTTTTAATCAGAATCTTAATCAAATCTAACGAATGCTGGCCTTCTGACTGAATTCCAGTGGCCAAGCAAAATTTTTAAAAAGAGGCTGACTAAATTTTATTTGTTGTGTTGAACGGAGCATAGAAAAGACCTGAGTGGTTCGAAATGCGTACTGTTATTCTGTAGCGCCTGGGTTCGAGCCGTGGCCAGCAACATCTAAATTATAAAAAGTTTTTTTTTCTTACAGGCAATGAAAAACCTCCGAGTGTATTTCTGCCTTTGAAAAGCTTGTCAAAAAACGATTTTCCATTCGAAGGCAGCGTAAAACTGAATTGCATAGGTCCATCGGTTTGTTTTATAACATCAGGACATACTCCTGACATTGGAGGAGAAGCTTGGCCAAACTCTTTGCAGCAGTGTAAGCGACAAAATATTTTTATTTTTCTCCTACAGTTTAACGCCTTCGCCAAACGGCGGTTGGTATTTTATGAGAAGCAGTTTTTTTTTCATTGAATTGCCTGCCTAGAGACGACCGCTATTAGAAAAAAAAAAGTTTAATTTTTTGATGTTGATCGGGAACTGGGCGCGCACTGCTAACCACTACTGCATGGTATGTACATATGTAAACAAATCGATAAAATCTAGCGATTACGTTTATCGGCCTTTAGCCATTCCTCGAAAAATTCTAAACTTATTATATAGTGTCTTGCTAATTTTCCCCCAAAAAAAAAAAATTTCGAACAGGCTTTGTATGGAAGAAAACGCGCGAACAAAAAATTGCCAAAAACCAACGCTAAATCCTTGCTACTTCAAACTTTTAATATATACACTCACCAGCATATGTTTCTGTACAGTGTTTTTTTTTAATATTTGCAATGTTTTTCGTAACACATTTTTTTCGTTAATTGTTAATAGAAATATAGTTCATTCTGCGTCAAGTGGTATATAAATTAATGCTTAAAATTTTTTACAAAATTTAGGAAAATTCGACAACTTTTCACCAAAACAAAACAAAATTTTTTGGATTTTTTTTTTTTTGAGTATGTAGTTTTGTAGCTCACTCAATTTCAATATAAAGTGCAAGTTTTAAGTGGCTATAATCTACCGTTCAGTTTTGAGAACGCATCCGTGATAAATAAATAAATAAATAAATAAATAAATAAATATGGAGAAAATTATCAACATCATCAACGAAAAAATTCTCAAAAATAAACGGTAGTTTATAGCCACTTAAAACCTGCACTTTATAATTTTAAACTATAATATTGTGTCCGACTGTGTCCGAAATTTTGTTTAAGGCCCGAATTTGTCCCCAAAAAATATTGAAAGTTTTTCTGAAGATGATTTTTTTAAATTAATTGATTTTCAACCATCAAATTTTTAAATTTCGGGTACAAAATGTCACTCAACCACTGGAATGACAAGTTGAAGGATAAGTAATTTCTTTAAGAAAATAACTTTGTTGATGTATTTAATTAATTCAACCATTCTTTGTAAAGAAACGTCATCTCATTTATTTCTAACTTGTTTGTATTGAAAGCAAATTATTTTCACTTTCTTTCAACTCCCACAAAGCTGCTTATAGCTCTGCTATAAGTATATTTGCGACAATCAGCACAAAATCCCTAACAACATTTACACCTAAACATATACATTCGTATATACCTTGACGCCACGTCCCTACATATATAGTACATATATACATATACATATACATATACCTATTCATATTAGCACCTATGTACATACATACCTACAATCCTAAGGAAAAAACACATTTAACGCAAAAAAGAAATTTAATTAAGATTTGGTTTTGTTGGTGGTGTGTGTAGAGAAAAAATTTAATTAAAAAGTTTTCGGTGCAACAATTTCAACTGGAAGTACAACAACAAAATTGTACAAATATAAGTACGAGTATTACTCTAGATAATATATATGTGCATATGTATGCATTTTATTAAATATGTATGTGTATAGATATCTGTGGGAAAGTTAATTTTTGGGCAAGTTGGCTCAAAAAAAAAAATAAAAATGGCAAAGCAGCAACTTGGTGGGGCATACGATGCGGATACTAAACAAAAGTGAGTGAGAGTTTTCGTTATGACCAATACAAACATAGCTGATACCTGCAACACATTCGGTTTTATTTTAAATTTTTTTTAATAGCAGCTAAAAATACAATTTTACTGCTGTGCAAAAATAATAGCACCTATGGCGTTGGCAAATTTTCCAAACCAAAAATTACATCAAACAAAAACCATAAATAAACGACCTAACGGTTTCAGCAATTTCATATTATACGTGTGTATGCTGTGTTGTGCTGTGCTTGTGTTAGTGTTTTTTATTTTCATTTGCGCGCCAGTATTTTGTTGATATTTTGTAATTCGCGCGTACTCCATGGCTCCAAAGGATCCGGCGGCGACAAACGCTCGCTTACAGGATGCTTGCGGCCTGGTGCTGAGGCTCCGCGTGGATGCGTTGACTGCCCGCCACCGCCACCGCCACCATCATCGGCATCATTGGATTGCTCGGGCGAAATTCTGTGCATGTTAGAGAGAGTGGAGAAAAAACGTTGCCAAATGAATATTATTAACAACAACTTTATGTATCGCTGACCTATTTTTGCGTTTGATGCGTGCACTTTTTGCGCGTCGCGCTGCGTCGTCCTGCTGATATTGACGCTTACGCAGATGAAATTGCTTCATTGTGGCATGCACCTCCTCTGTTGTGGGGCAATCTTCACTATCCTCTGGTTCGTTGCCTGTTTCGGTTTCCACCTCGGGCTCCTGCTCAATGGTGAGTACGTGTTCTTCGGCCAAAGCTGCCTCAAAATTGAATTCCTAGAATAGGCGAGGGAAGAAATGTAAGAAAGTAAATTTTTATGACAGAACTTATGGAGCGAGTTACGATATGGTAGGGAATTTAGTATATTTCATAGGATTTTGCGGTAAGGTAAACGTTTTTCTTATTTTGCAGGAGTTATCTAAAGATATATCCTGAACTCCAGCTTAAAAGGAAGTTTTATTAAAAGACCTTAGAAGAAAACTGATCGAAACTCGAATAAAGACAGGCCATAGACAGAAGGCCAATTGTTTCACAGTTTCACACCGTTCAATTGATTACCCTGTTGAACTACTTCGCGTCGCTGGTGAAGCTCATCAGGCACTTTCCGTCGAGCTATTTGAAACGTCCCTAAGGTCGGCCAGGAACGGTGAACCCAAATAACGCAGCCTGCTTACAGTGCAGGGCATTTACACAGAGATGCAAGACTGTTTCCTCCTCTTCGTAGTCCTTGCAGCTTCTGCAACATCTTCGGAAAGGCACGCCGACCCTTTCTGTATGATAACCTATTAGACAGTGCCCGACTAGAGCCCCCACAATGTTAGATATATCCTATCTTCTAAGAGAGTTTACCCTTCGTACCTGCTTCCGATCCCATTTAGGCCACGTCTGGCAAACAAAAACAACTCATGCCTTGCCCTCACATCCCTGCATTAGAGTAGCTGACCGATAAACTCCACCACTTAGTTATTCACTCCTAGAGCTCTCGCGGAGGTTGTTTAAAGCGCCTTCAATATCCAGAAAGCTACGAGATAAGTGTCTTATGCGCAATGGAGAAAAGGCTGATGGGCCTGAGGTCTTTGGGGTTATTATATGAGGCCTTTCCGGCCTTTGGAATAAAGACGACCGTAACATTTCTCCATGGCAACGACCACAACAGTATTTCTGTCAGGATCACCTTTCTGGTAAAATAATGTGGTCAGCGTAACTGGAGTTGGACTTACGAGGTCTATTTTTTTATGAAAAATTACATCGACGTCGAAGTCGACAACCGTAACAAGGCCGATTATGCACATAGATTTACACATACATACGAGCAATAAAATCAATATCTTATAGCGAACATATCTTGTCTACATTACACTCACCGGTTCCTCATCGGGTTGCGGCAAAGTATGCGACCACACAGACGGTATCAGCTTATCTGGGCTGCCACCAATTGACTCCCTTTTGATCTGAGCCTTCGATAGAGCGCTCTTTGTACGCCTCGAAAGCGATAATTTACCCAATATAGGACGACCGCCACCATCACTCTCCTCAGTCTCAATTTCAGCGAGCATTTTGAGGAAATCTTGCAGCTTTTGTGGATCAACAATATCTTTTGGATCTTGAAAGAGCGTTGTCAAATTCGCACTAAGTGGGGTAACCAAGTCCTCTGTTGGAGCTGCGACTGCGGCAGCAGCAGCACTCGTTGTTGTTGTAGTCGTTGCATTAGCTGCTGTCGCTGACGAAATTGTAGCACCGACTGTTGTTGCTGTCTGCATGCCATCTGCTGTTGTAGCCGCCGCTGCCGATAATAGCGATGTATTTGTAGCCGGTGTCGGCACCGGATGCATGCCCATTGTTTGCTCCACCAACTCCAAAGCCTGATTTGCCAGCTGTTGTAGGCCAACAAAATATTGTGGATCATGCATTTCAGGGCGACGATCGGCGAGAAAGATCAAATCGCGTAGTGGATCTGGTGCGGGTGGAAGATTTTGCTGCTGCTGGCGTTGTTTTTGTGTTAGAATGCCATCTGCACCTCCACCTCCTACACCCGACAACGAAGAGTGTAATTGTATGCCCGAACTTGTTGCTGGATCACTAGCGAAGTTCAGCATATCCATGGCGCTGGTGAGATCATTTTGTGGATTCAGGTTATAAGGATCTTTCAGCTTCTTTTTGGTAATTTTAATGGGACTAGAAATTGAGGCTCGCCCCCACATCAAGCGACGCATTTGCTCGCCTGTCATGCCGCGCTTCTTCAAAGCATTCAGCGTTACGCGCCCAACGCGCTGGTGGAGTGAAATATTTTAGTGTTATGAGTGGAGCGAAATATTTTACTAATTATTTGAGTTGCATACTTTCCAATTAGATACGGCTCCCTTGCGTTGCTTAGCTCTTGTCTTCGCCTTGCTTTTGATGACCATTACGCCACGCACCTCATAGCCGGAGTCATCGATCGGCCCCAGTGGTATGGAGTAAGCTTCAAGATAATTTTTAGCGTCGGCTTGTGGCACTGCGCGTTCCAATGTGACCACGATTTTTGCCCACTAAAGGGTGTGACATTAAGTCTCATTAAGGTTTTAATTGTTTTGTTAGTTTTATTTCTTACCTGCTTCATCCACTCCTTCTCGGATCGTTCAATAACTTGTGCGTAAGTATTACCCATCATGGCGATTAACATATTTAGCAAGAGTATCGGCACAAATATCATAAAAATTACAAATACCGTCTTCGATAAATTCGGATAGGTTGTGTTATTCAAATCCGGATACTGTATCAATGAAAAACCAAATGAAAATTAGAATGTTCAAGACATACATAGTAGGTGAGTACGTAAATATTTTTTTTTCGAAATATTTAGCAATAAGGAGACCTTAGACATCGCGGCACAATAAAACTTAGCTACATACATTTCCAATTGCTCTTAAGTTCGTTGCAAAATAACTATTTCCAAGTACAATGCAGACTCTTGCGTCAAGTAAAATGAACTTTCCTTCTCATATGTATGTACATTAGGGTGGTTCGACACTTTTTTCCAGCCATTTCCCCCCAAAAAAAATACAAAAAATGATGGAATGAAAAATTACCTTCGACTCAAAACCGTCCTTTAAAAGTAAGGTTTTGGAGTTTTTTTTCGGTTTTTGACCTAAAACTAGGGCTGTGCGATTATTCGATTACTCGAGCAAGTTGGTTATTCAGTTGTTCGGTTATTCAATTACTCGACTAATCAAGAATTTGATTACTCAAAACGATGATTAATCCAGTTACTTAAAATATGATTACTCAAAAAATTAAATTTACTCGTTAAAATAGTTTGCTTTGGAAAATGTTTAAGTTCTTTTTTAAAATGTGTAATGAAAAAATTATTTTATTTTATTTTTTAAAACAAAAATGTTGTTTTCAAAATATCAAGGGACTTCTAATGCTCTATATGTACAGAGTACTTTGAATATTTGATACTCATTTCACTCATAATGTTGATTAATCATAAAGCAAATTACTCAAATATTATAGTTTTTGGTTAATCAAAATCTTGATTACTCGAGTAACTGAACTTTTGAGTGATCTTAATTTCCAATTAATCGCCAATAGCTATTTTCTTTATGATTAATTAAAATTTTGAATAATCAATTAATCGCACAGTCCTACCTTAAACAGATTGCAATAAACTTTGAAAAAATAAAAAAATCAAATGCAGTTTTTTTTTGTTTCTGCGACCATGGAAATAGATTCCTTGAAGGAAGAACAGCAAAAATAGGTTCTTAGAAATTTTAAAAATTTCACTGTTTAAAGTCAAAAAAGTTCTACCCCGAACTAGTCTCAAAATTTCCCTGCCTGAAGTGCTTCTAAAAAAAAGTCGTGCATTTCCCGAAATTATTTCGAACAAGTCTTTAAACGGTCTCGAAATGGGCCCTTACTAGCCCCAAAATAATCTCAAACTAAACCTGAAATGCTCCTAAACTAGTACCGAAATAATCCTGAACTATTTCCGAAACGAACCCAAAAGAGTTCTGCAAAAGTCTTGATCTAGTCTTAAAAGGAATAGAGCCTGAAATCATGCCGCGCCAGCTCCTTAGATACCCCTTAACAGGCCGCGAAACTTGTACCAAAAATTTTCTCGAATAGGTCTTGAAATGGTCCCAAAGCGGGCCCTTATTAGTCTCAGAATGATCCCGAACTAGTACCAAAATGATACTTAATTAGTCCAGAAATGGTACTGAACTATGCCTAAAATGACCCGGAAATAGTGTTGAACTAGGTTCGAAATTATCCAGAACTAATTCTAAAATATTCTTTAAATATAAGGGCGTGAGATAGTCCCGAAATGGGCCTGAAATAGTCCTGAACAAGTCCCGAAATGGTCTCGAAATAATCCTAATCTGGTCGTGAGCTAATCCAAAACTATTCATGGCCACGCAAAGAGGCAATTACAGATTTTCTGCTGGGTTACAAAACAATTTCAAACTTTCTGCGGGGTTAACACAAATTTTAGCCATAACGAGAGCCAAGATACGATTTTGGAATGCAGAATTTCGAAATACGTAAACAAATTTTCGCACTTTAGACTAAAATGTAGTCAAAAATTACAATTTAGATACTGAAACCTTCGTGGATCTACTTTTTTTTTTTGAATTATTACACTCCTGTTCGATATGTGGGATATGTGTTCGCCCGTTTTGGTACTAAAAAATGCAATGCAGTAAATTGGCTTTCTAGCCTCCATTTTGTATGTATGTAATTGCTAATGCAATGTTTTTCATACTTCATTACTCCCTTTTAATTAGAAACTCTATACAATTTAGGCATTTCTTCCGCAGCTATAGTAGTGTTACCCCTTAAGAAATATGGACGCACCAACTGATATCACCACAAACTTACATTATAATCACCAAGTGTTGTTTGAAATAAAGCCATCCAAGTACTCGGAAAGGTGTTGAACATAGTCGATTGAATCTGCGGATGACCCTTGTAAAGAAAGTAGAATGCTTGTGAAAAGCCACAGAGTACTATGGAGTAGATAATGCCAAAGGTGAACATATCTCCCGTAATCATGGAATAGATCATTGTAACGAATGGGCCAGTGAGACGAATGGCACTAAAAGGATAACCAAAATCAGAAACTAAAAAAATTGGATTGGTAAGACCACAAGCTCACCCAGCAAAAAACATGAGCAAAAACCAGCTGCCCGGTACAGCAAATATGAGTATAGCCTCCTCCGTGTCCGTATCGCCCATCAGACGACAAGGTATGCATGCCAATATTAACAGATTTGATACTAGAAAAATGGCCTTGGCCGGAGCATGGGTCTGAAAAGATGAAGAACAGAAATGGCGAAGCAAAGTAAAATAGTGGCAACAGAGAAAACAAAGATTAACCGCAAGGTTCAGCCTACCAATTGTTTAAGAAAAGCTGGAAGTCCTTGATTTTTAATCTCATCCCCTTGCTGGAAAACGACGTAGCTCAATACGCCCACAATGGTTGCAAACTCAGCACAATAGCGCGCAATAGTTTGCACATCGTACTCCTCATCTTCCGTCTCCTCAGCGAGCTCAACTGTTTTTGAGCCCTTAGAAGCACCGTTCGTAAGCGCCGTCTCATCCTCGTCATCGTCCGCTACATGAGCAGGACGCATGTAAACCGAAACGGATAGGCAAACCAAATGTATTGAAAGGATAAGCAGACGTTTTAGAAACTGATTTTGAGCGAAAGTCTTCCATTTCTCTTCTAGCAAACGTTGAATGATACCACCGTCCAGCATGTCCAAATGCTCCTCCTTGGTGCCATTCAATATGATGAAGAGAGCAGAGTTCCAGTCTATTAGGACAAGATTTAAAATTTGTACCTTTAAAGTGAGCCGATAAATATTGCGTTATGCACTCACTTGTGCGTCCATCTGGCAACAAAGTATCCAAGGCGTTCAGCGGATAGCCAGAGCAGGTAATGTTGCTGTAACGCCAAAACTCACGCGCCGATAGCTCCAACATCTCACGAAAGACCTCAGCGCGTCCCAGCTTGCAAGCCAATGTCAACGGTGTTAGGCCACTATGATTGGCTATGCCATTCTTGGCCGGCGTTTTTGGATGACGCAAAGCATAGCCGAACATATCCTGGACGGGGTTGAACTTAAGTAACTAATTCAAGAACACCAACCCAACTAGCCGTCACACTCACCAACTTATCACACACCACCACCATATGTAGTATCATATTCCCAAACGAATCTTGCGCATCTGGATCAGCACCACAATCCAACAGCAAATTATAGACACTCTCATTGGCGCAGCAGGCAGCCCACGCCAACGGATACTCACCCAAATACGCCAGGCCCTCATACTCCGTCGACTTGGCGGGATTGCGCCGCTGTTGATCACGTGGCAAAAAGAAGCTGCCAATGGCGCGTTGATTTATATCGGCACCTGCCTCAATCAGATCAGCCACTAGCTCATTGTTGCTGTAAGCAATTGCCAAGTGTAGCGCGCTGGCGCCCAAATATTCTTCACCCTCCATCACATCTTGCGCCAAGTTGGGAAAGACGCGTATCAATACACGAGCCAATTTGGTGTGTACCTTGGAATCGCATATGATGAGCACATGTAGTAGACTTTCGCCGAGTGCACCACGAAATTGCATTTGCCAGCAGGCCTTGTGGTCCTCCCACTTGCCAAGTGGGTCGTGGCGTGAGAGTGATGCCTCAATCGGTATGGTCACCTCAGTGTGGTCGCGATATTTCCAGCGCAAAAACTCGGCACGGTTAATTACTTGACCTTTGCCATCGTTGTACATAAAGATGCCAAACTGTTCGCGTATTAATTGTTCAACAGCGACAAGACCGCCAGTATTTAGTGCATCAATCAGATCGCCACCACGCTTGTAATCGGCCAGCTTGTAGAGTAGACATTTGTTGGCCGTTGGAGAGGACTGCGAGATTACAGCGTCCAGTATGGCGCCTGGTTTCATCTCCTCTGGTTTTTTGCGCAAACATCGTTTTAGAAAGAATTTCATTGGGTTCTTTTTAAATTTTCATTCGAATAAAAGAGCAAAAGCGCGACTTTGCTGCACAACTGACTTGACGTTATGTAAAACTGTTTAATCGATGCAGTGCATGGAAAGCTGAATTGCTTAACAACATTTAGAGCCATGGCAACTTTGTATTTGCTAAGTAAATAACAGTTATATTATATGGATGCATATGTGTTTATCCTGGTTTTCAGCTTTGATAGTATGAGCCCTGAATAATTGCTGATAATAAAACAACTTAGTATGCTTATCTTCCGCTTATTCTGCGATAGAACTGCCATAGCGAAGTAGGCCAGTACTTATGCCCAGCATAGACTGGGCTTACCCTATATTTGGATTGTCGTCATCAACGGCATCCGGAAGGAGCGAAAAAGTAGGTGCTGTCAAGTAATACCCTACGCTGGCAACGTGCCACTCATCGATAGAGAAATGAGTTTGGACACCCTGCATGACCTTGTGATGGTGCACTTAAACATAGTCACACTTTGATCGGCTAGCTAGTGACTTGCTATAAATCCTCAAAAGACAGTGCTGTACTGGAGATAAAGAACTCTGGTCCAGTGTACCTCAAGCGAAGGCATTTCACTTGTGCTCTCGCACAGGGTTAAGTATTTGGGAGTTATCCAGTCAAAGAGCTATCCTGCTGGCCAAATATTGAGAAACGGGTCAAAAAATAAATAACTGATGTAAAAGCGCCTTTGGGTAGAGATAGGGGCCCTCTTAAAAGGCTAACTATTGACCATAATCAACACACCGTGAATCTCATGTTAAGGCTCACGGCGTATTTCAGGCCAAGTTGGCTGCTAAATACCTAATACCGATTAGAATAGGAAATATCTCTCTGACAGCCAAGCAGAAATCAGGGTCTAGGATCGCTCGTGGTTTGGTGAATTCCGGATGGGCCTATCTTACCTTTATTGAGATTGCCTCAATTTACTTCTGGCCACCCTTGATGTAATCTCTCCTGGCAGGGAGAGCGTAGGAGTCCCTACAGTAACCTGGGGACTAGTCAAATATCCCCACATGCAAAGTTGCAATGTCCTTCTGGCTGTTAGTCGACCACGAGCAGTCGTATGATCTGCTGAAGTTGGTTCTGAGAGGTTTCCAGACCGAGCACTGTGGTACAACTTACTATCGTTTCGGATCGCTATTTCCACATCCTTTTTGTATCATCTTAGAATTCTCTTCTGAGCTGTCTGTGTTTAAATAGTTTTAATGGAGGGCGTTAGCTGCCTGCAGATCTTTATTTTGAGTATCGAGAGCTTTTTCTTACAATTTACTACGCATTACCTGCAGTTCTTTTTTCAGAGGAAACTTAGTATTGTAGTAAGTATTAAGTAACATAATGGATAACGTAAAAAACCTTGACCTTTAAATTCTTACTAACAAGGTTTAGCATCGGGCTCTGTCGTCTGTTCCTGTAATAGTGTGGTACGTATTGAGCTACAAAAACCTGACACTATCCACTGTTAGTCATTCAAGCATTCTCCAGTACCAAGTGTATATTCACATGACCACAAAAATCAGGAGCCATCATATCATCTGGTAACACAGTGGCTCCTGAACGGGAAATTAAAAATCGAAAATTCGTATCGAGTTAGTTTATTTAAAAAGTCAAGCCGGTATTGCTGTTGAAAAAATTTAAACTTACATACATATATAACCAAATGTGCATAAAATAAAGTTTTACAAAATATTTATTATCTATATACGTAAATATACTACGTATTACATACATATAAATTCAATACACCAAAAATCATATTTTTTTATTTAAAATTTCCAAATCCCAATTTTGGCCAGTTTTCGCATTGATTTTCCTTGCACTGTGTCAGTTATGAAATCCACACTAATGGTCGTATCAAACATTTCGAATTCTCGATTCGTATCCAATTATATGAAAGAGTCCAAACCTTTGGCTGAAAAAGATATAGTATTCAATTAAATACTAAATAAAAATGCGCTGTCACAAAAAAAGAAAAGTAAACAAAGCATTATGTTATTGGAAAAGCTGGCGAATATATGTACGTGCTCACTTGAGCATAAATCAAAACCAGCGTTCACCGTGCATTGGTTTTATGAATTTGTATTGCCGGTTTTTTTGAATACATAAACAATTGACAAACAAATAGGTTAACAAGACTATGTGTTAAAGTATATGTACATTAGGGTGGTCCAAAAAAAGTAAAGTCGGAATTGTAATGCTCTCACCCCCTAGGATTGTTCTATATCGAAAAAAGTAGACCCCTGTTTTTTTGGCTAAATAAACAATTGGATAAACAGAGTTTTCTGGTAAAAAAATACTAATTTTTAACTATTCTATATCATTTCTACGAAAAGTTGTTTTTCCCCCATATAAAATACATGGAAAACTTTGGGCGCTTTCAACGACCTCTATATATTTTTTGATTTCAAAATAAAAAACAGGGGTACACTTTTTTCGGTATAGAACAATCCTAGGGGGTGAGAGCATACCAATTCCGACTTTACTTTTTCGCACATGCATTTATGGACCACCATAATGTGCATACCTTCGATGCGAGAAATGTTTCCATTCAACAATACTAATTCATATATAGAGAATGCTGATTGGGCATATAAAAAAATTGATTTTCATTTGCTTGTACTTGGAAAAATTCAATTTTTTTGCATGCACAAATTTTCAGAGACTAGTTGAGAAACACACTCTGCGAAAGATTTACGGACCTTTACGCGTTGGTGATGGCGAATATCGCAGACGATTTAACGATGAGCTGTATGAGCTTTACAACGATATAGACATAGTGCAGCGAATTAAAATTCAGCGGCTCCGCTGGCTTGGCCATGTCGTTCGGATGGACAGAAACGCTCCTGCTCTGAAAATATTCAACGCGGGCCGCGATGCTGGTAACAGAGGAAGAGGAAGGCCTCCTCTGCGTTGGAAAGACCAGGTGGAGAAGGACTTGGCTTCACTTGGCATTTTCAATTGGCGTCAGTTAGCACAGAAGAGAAATGACTGGCGTGCTGTTTTGGACTCGGCCAAAATCGCTTAGGCGGTTACAGCGCCAAATAAGAAGAAGAAGAAGAAGAAGAAGAAGTTGAGAAACACATGCATATACATACATACCTGTGTCAATATGGATTAATAACTAAAGTGGGCCTTTCATCTTTACTTGAATGATAACTTTTTTTGCTCATATTAATGCCGGTATTTAGTAAGCAGCCTCCGGTCAATAATAAAAACTTTTCGTGGTGAACATCGGCGAAAAAACGTCAGCTCTGAGCAGGTCACAAAAAGACAAAATCTGGAGCAAAAGATTTAATATCATACGAGCATATTCATAGCCGAATTAAAGTCGACACTAAAGTTAGTTGCATCCTTTATCTTGACTAGGAATGCCCCCTAAAAATTAAATGAAATTAAATGTTAAATATTTTTCTTTGGAAACCAATAAAATCTAAAGATTAAAGGAAATTTGAAAAAAATATAAACAAAATTACTTTGCCCGAGGACTCGAAGCTCACGTTTCTCGAATATGTAGCATGCTAGTATTTTGCTCACTCGGCCATTGCGACTTTTAGAGCGCCGCGAACAAAATTGCGTACATATTTATGTATGTATATACATATGCACGTATTCCATCAGCTGACTGTCTCGTTTTGTTTTCATCACACATTTTTGGTAAACTTTTTGTGACTTTCTCTTACTGAATCGTCTCAAGGAGGGTTTCGGAGCGGAGCGGAGCAAAGGAGAAAGCAGCTGGTGAGCAAAGGATTTTTGCTGAAGCAGAGCTGGAGCAAAGAGCTAAAAAAATTCATTAGCTCCTTTTATCCTTAGAGAAAAATTTTGGGTTAATAAATTTACTAATTTTTTTTTTTACTTTTTCAACTGAAAACAACCGCGTTAAATAAATTTCCATTATATTTATTTTACTTGGCAATGCTGTTCATTGATGACCTATTACCTGTCATTTTATTTACAATACCAATTACAAACAACGGGATCATATAAATAACTGCACATAAATATGAAAGAGTTGCAGTGGGCGGTATCTACCTTTAGCCCATACAAATCACCGAGACCATATGGGGTCTATTGCCTGCACTCTCCAGTCTAACCCCAGTCCTCTCTAGAGCGTTGCTCTTATTTTTACCAATTAACTTCAGCTCTTTTCTTCTAAAAGGCAGCGAGAAAATCTTGGATCAACAAATCAGAGAAGTCAACCTTACGGAACGACTACTGAATAGGAACCAATTTGCCTATCAGCCAGGTAAATTCACTGAGACTGTCATTCATAGCCTTACGTCGATAATTGAAAAGGCTCTGGAGTTTAACAGGCCAACCTAAAATTCGCGCATGCCTGCAATTTACTGTCAACAGTTTTTTAACTTTTATGGGACCAACCGAAATTGCACGGCGTGCGTAAAAAGCCAACTCAAATTCCAAGATTTATGTTGTGTGACATTGCGATTTGACGTTTATGCTCATTTGACATTGTAGCGCGATTATGGATTTAAATTTTTTTCAAGAAACTTCAAGAAAATATCTTGAAAACAATAGCCAATTGAATAACTGAAAGGACATATTTGTAATCTATGAAAAAAAAAATCCTATAGGAATCAGCTCTCAAAACGCCTACCGCAAAATTTTTGTTTGCCAGTGTTATTTATGTTCATATCTGATATCACACGTCTTAAATCGATTAAGCTTACTCCGTTTCCTTTTTTCTACAAAATTCCCTTCATCTGACCTGATTATTCTAACCTCTTCTACTTACAGTTACACTTTCCACACACAAAATTTTGATAGTTTATTTAATGAGTGCAGCACTAAAATCTACACAATTTATGCCAGCACTCTGCGCGCACACCACCACCGGTTGGGTAAGCATATTAGAGTTCTACTCAAAATCATATCTTTTGTGTGCTCTAAAATATGTTCGCACGATAAATGGAGTTGCACGTGTGGTAGATACGTAGAACCGTACATACATATGTATTTAGTCGGGCAGGTACTTCCAGTACTTAGTCAGGTTAGTCGGTTAGTTGGCGCTGCCCAAGCTGGCGCCGCACACTCCCTCACTAGCTGAAATTAGGTGAGCGCGAATGTGAGTCGGAGCATTCTATTGTTTCCCCGCTCCCGTTTTTTGAAGTACTTTGCCGATGTGCCAGAAAATGAGGTAGTCACGTGCAAGTGAAATGTCGGTGAATCTGTATAGTTAGGGCATATGTAATAACCGATCTACTACATATACATAATACATAATATGTATACATATGTGCGTGTGTTCGAGTGTGTATTATCCTTTAGTTAAATATTCACTTATCCGCATTTTGGCTTGTAACCATAGCACGTTGCAGGGAAATAATTTGTCTGTTGCATTCTCTGTAAGACCACTTACCCTAAATAAGTTTGCCTGTGTGTGTGGTTGCGTGAAATGGTTTTGCATCCTTTTTTCAAATAAAGAGTGTTGTTGGAATTGATTGCAGTTGAGGCGAGCGGAGTCTCGTAAGTTTCAAACAGGAAGTGGAGGTGAGAAAATTGCTCATACCGACGGAGGTGTTAGAAGAGATAATTTTTGGGTAGGTAGGAAAGTTCACCGCTGAAAAGTTAGCTGCATTATTTTTATTATTTTTATTTTATATCCAGAGTTCCTTAATTTCCTTTATTTACATTTTGTTCTAATAGGTTATTGTGAGTATTAATTTTGCTGAGCTTTTCTGTTGTTATGAGTATTAGTTTGGTGAGTTAAAACAAGTATCACATAGCAATTAATTTATGTATTTCGATAACTCCAGTGGATTTTTTTTTGTTAAGGGAAGGCACTGCGGGCTAAGCACGTAAATTTCGTAATTAAGTTTGAATTGAACTAAAAGTAAATTTGGTTATAAAGCAACGGGAATTGCCTTTTACAGTTTTGAATATGTATATATACATTAGAGTGGTCCAAAAATGCATGTGAATAAGTAAAGTCGGAATTTTAATGCTCTCACCCCATAGGATTGTTCCATATCGAAAAAAAACTTTACTCCTGCTTTTTTTTATATTGAAATAAAAAAATATTTAGAGGTCGCTCAAAGCGCTCAAAGCGCTCAAAGTTGTTAATGTGGGGAAAAACCACGTGTTCGTATAAATAGTATAGAATTCTTGAAAATAAATATTTTTCAGTTGCATAACTTCGTTTCTCTTCAGGAGGCTTCCAATAATAATACCAAATTTTTATACCCGAGCGCACTTGTGCACAAGGGTATATTAATT
>NW_016159573.1:52151-81960 GCF_001687245.7 Rhagoletis zephyria
ATGTCGAAGAGATACACGCAAAAGTTGTAGAGGGCGTGCGCCAGCTATTCGAAACTTATAAGAGTGAATATATCGAAAATAGTGAAGAAACACAATTGGTGATAACATAAATTACACTTTTGTGTTCAAAATTTAATTTAAGTATAAATAAAGGCCTCTTATTAAACAGTAAAACCATTAAAGATACGAAAAAAATACTGGTTTTGCAATGCTATCAGCGAGTTTTGTCAGTAACAAATAAATTGTTGATTAGTGGAAATCTCTCGAGTAGTTACATTTTTCGACAAAAACGTGTTTTTGTTAGAAAACGGTGGCACACTTATCTGAGATAATGCATTATGTTCAGTTTTGCATAAAGAACAATATTCCGTCGCGAAATTGTGTTTAAATAAAAACTTAAAAAAGATATACTAAAAAAACGGGGAAGGTAATCCTTATAAGTAAAATAATTTAAATCAGCATTTAGCGATTATTTTATGATTTTTAAATCATTATAGATTACAATAAGAGGTACGAATACAAATATGGGAATCAAGTTAAAATTATTTTTCGACGCTTACAACATGTTGATTTTTTTTTTGGTTAAAAGTTAAAAATAATTATTTTCCGTTCCTGAAAAAAACTAAAAATAACAACTCGTGCCCATTGTTTCGTAGTTACATATGTATGTAACGTATACGCCCCGTAGCACCATAGGAAGTAATGTAAAGTTTAGATTCTAAACGTTTACTCGCACGCCTTAACTTAAACGTAATTAATCATTGGCGTGGACGATTTTTTCAAAGTATTCCTTATGCATATACTATATATTACTTTCTTTATGTATATAAAACAATTTTAGAATGAATTTCGAGTGTGCAAATAAGAATTTTAAAAGTGGAATTTTTGTTTCTCAAATCATATCCATCTTTTACTCAATGATGTAATTTTTTCATTTGGTGGCACACTAGTTTTATTACACTATATTTGTTCGTTTTGGCAAGAAGAACATTTTCACCGTTTAATTTTAACATTTTGTAGTATCCTAAATTATTAAAATAAAAAAAAAACTTAAAATTTCAAAAAATACAAAATACTCGCGACAGATATTCTGTATGATGCAATTTTTTTTTTTCTTTGCTGGCACACTTTTGAAACTTCACAGATATGTTAAATTTGTCGCCAACGTCCATTGCCTCTGCTATGAACATTCTATTTGAAAACTTCCTAAAGTTCTTAAAAAAAAAACAATTATAATTTTTTCGAGTGAACGTTTAAGGCTAAACTTTTTCAAATACTTGATTAATTTTTTTATTGTACTTGTTTCTGGAACTCTATTGAAATATATGCAAGAAGAATGCTTTAGCGTTTTTTTTACTGGCGAGAGAAGGAAGTGACGTTAAAAAAAAGAACTCGTGAGATTTGCTTATATACATAAATAAGTTACTTCGTCGGTCGGAAGAGCGTTTTCTGAAACTACATGGAATAATAATCTACTATCTTTCGAAACCCAAAATTATAACTATGGTAAGTTATGTACCATTATTGGACCGATTGACGAGGAAACACTGCGCTTTTATCAAGACATAAAAGCCGGCTCATGCTTGGGCGATTTTTCAACCGAATTCTGAGACAGGGTGTTTTTCAATATGTTCGAGATAATTTCGGGACAAGCTCACGTCTTTTTCTACCGTTTAGGGGCATGTGTAGGACTATGCCATGATCACTTCGGGACTAGTTCGGGATCTGTTCAGGGCTATTTAAATGCCATTCAGAGCTATTTCAGAACAATTTCACAACATTTGCGACTCTTTCGCATTCATTTTGGGATTGTTTATGCACTATTTCGGGCCTGGTTCAGGACTATTCCAGGACCATAGGGCAACTAGTTCAAGACTATTTTAGGAATATTTCGGGACTAGTTCGGGATCATTTTGAGCCTAAAAAGGGACCATTCCGGTATCGTTTTAAGACTTGCTCGAGAACAATTTTGACAGAGTTTTTTGGAACCATTTCTGGACAATTTTGTCACGAAATTATCTTGAAATAACCCCGAATTATGCCCGAAGTGGTTGTGGAGAGGTCGTGTATTGGTCCCGACAAAATGAATGAAATGAAATGAAATGAATGTTTAATTTCTAATCTAACCTATTTAAGTACATGCATGATACGCCTTATTTTGTCTTTCTAAGGGCCAATTTCACAATGCGTAGTTAACTCGGAATCGGGAGTTAACTACAGATTTTTGTACTGAAAATCTCTAGTTAACCGTCGATTCGGAGTTAACTACGCACTATGAAATTCGCCCTAAGGGAATTTGAAGCAGAAGGCCTTCCACCACATTGTGGTAGATGTACCACTTTATTGAGAATTTGCCACATTTGCCATACAAGGTTTTATTTTTGCTCGTCATAATTTTCTTGATGTTTATAATTTTAAGACCGAAAAATTGTCCACAAACTAAAAACTATGTGATAAAAAAAACTGATAGCACTCTGCAAAGTTGCGGAAATTTTTTAAAGTATGTTAAAAAATTTTATATGGAAGGAAATTCGTGACAATAAATTTACACGAATATAAATTTACATATGTATGTATGTATATCGAAATATGTACATGTCGCCTGAAATGTAAAGGCCGTAACTCACAAAAATCCAAAACTTTCCTACTGACTGATTATACAAAATCTATTCGGCATGTTTTTTGCATCAAAGCTCACCCCGAGCGGCCATTTTTTGTAATAACAAATTGCAAATACATATTCCTCGGATTCCAAAACCCCCAGGAAGGCCTTTTGAATGCATAAATATTTGTATTTAAATCACTTTTAATTGTATTAAATGCTGCTTTAGAATCACCAACTTCAAATTGAACAAAAACGCTTTAAATCGCCAACTTGGGAAAACCGAGATATAACTTTTCGATATACAACCCAGACTTTCAGAACAACAAAATATATCGATAATACCAATAACGAGATCGATAAATGTATAAATCGCTATATCGTTACACAAGTGAAAAAATGGTGATAACATTATTATTTATATCCATTAAGTTATCGATAACAATTTATATGTATCGATAAATCGGTCGAGTTAAGGTATTCCTAAACGCACTCTGATTCTTTTTAACGATTATTTTTCGCACTTCTCACTATTAATCCTAGCACACATTGCATGCGTATGCAAAAATTTATTTTTTACCTGGAAAACGATTTCTTTTTAGTGAAAAAAAAGCTTTATTACATCTTAATTTCAACTGGACGCCAATATCATTTCAATAATTTCATTTAACATAAAATAAATGAAACTGAGATTTGCGATTTTTTATTCAACAAAATGAACATTAACATAGTTTATAATAAAATATAATATCAACCCCATAATATTTATATTTGTATGTATGTATATATTTGTAATAAATAAACATATGTAACTTAAAAAAAAAAACTTTACGAAATTTATTTTAAAACATTAAAATAAAATGAAAGTTATAAAATTTCGCAATTCGAAATATTCTTCGTGCTGTCTTAATTTCTCTTTACCGCCCACATTGCAGCCGCATAGCCGCCTACGTGATAACTATGTATACATACGTACATATATAGATATTTTATTAATTTATTTATCCTACAAATATTTTGCATTTGAAAATATGTATGTATTTAGCATTTCTAATTAAAAACGTATTTTTTCTCAACCAAGCGGTCAAAGGTCAACTTGTTTTTTTGTTTTTTTTTTGGATGCGTCTATACTTATTACTTTTTGTCTTTCTAAGAATTTCGTTTACGCCAACTAAACGCAGCATCTATGTATGTATGTAGGTGTGTGTGTATGTCTCGTAGTGTGTATGTTTGCATTTAACATGTCACATATGTATGTATGTATTTTTAGCTTCCATTTTGTTTATGCCTTCAACTACATATAACGTATGTAAGTATTCGCTTGCACTACTTGGCCGTACGCGCTTTGTTGATATTCTGCTTTTCCGCTTCGGTGAACTCCAAAATGCTCTCGATGGCCTGCAAGTGACCCTGTGAGTTCTCCTTGTCGGTCAAGAAGTAGTAAATGGCGCTCTTGAGGAACTGCAACGTCACCTCCGGATCTACGTGGGTGCGATTCTTTTGCGCTTCCAACAGTCGCCGATAAATTGTCTGCACGTGCGGGAAATGGAGGGAAATAGCAACGTAGAAATAAGAAATGGAAGCGTTTTAAAATATATTTACGCTCAAAGTGCATAAGTATTTACATAAATATTTTTTATTTTTTTTTTGTAGTTAACTTAAAACTTTTAGATACTTAATTTTTTTTTTGATTTTGAAATTATCATAAAAAACATTAACTAAAATTAAATTTGCATTTTTAAAAGATATTTACAATAAATTCTCGAAAAATAATATTGGTGCGAAATGTTTGCGAATTTCATGTAAAGAAAACCATAAAAATATGCTGCCTACCAAACAAACATACAAATGTATGTATGTATGTAGGTATGTATGATTGCTTAAGCAATAAAATATTTTAGTAATTATGTTACTGATGAGCGAATGTACAGTGAGACATTTAGATTATAGACAACTGTTTCTGAATGAATAAAACATAAAACATGAATAGTTAATGGGTGAAGTGATTAGAATATTTTTTTTTTTTTTCAAATGACATGCTAAATATTGATTTCGTTTAATATCTTTTCGTTTCGTGGTATTTGTATTAGAAACTGGCAATATTTTTTTTTTTTTTAAATACACTAAATGTTTTTATAATTATATTTTTGCAGCTATTTAACGCCTAGATCATTCATGAAAAGATAATGTATGTATGTACTATACATCTCTAAGAATACAAAAATATATGGATGTATTTATTTCAATTGGCGACTACATACCTTTATCCATTTTTACTTTTTCATATTTTAAATTTTACTTTTACTTTTTTTGTTTTTTGCTTAACAGAAGTAATTATATTGGAAATAATATTTAATTAAACTTATAAATAAAATAGTATTTGCCTTCTTAAAGATCGATTTTTCGATTGAATTTAGAATGTAGCCTTTAATCGATTTTTTTAAACTTACAATTAAATATTTTCAAATTTTAAACATTATAAATATGGACCGAACATAATTGACCAAAAATGTCGTCAGTTAATAGTGACTTTTTCAAAAAGTGTGGCACTTCAAGATCGTTGGACCCAACAGCCGCGCCTCCGTGACTATAAATAGAAGGCCTTGAATGAAATTATAAGATTCCGCAATCTTAAAAAAAAAAAAGAATTAAAAACCTGAAGTCATTTCCAGCCTCAACACACCGTATGTATGGCTATGCACTCCGCGAGATGGTGTTCTCTCACCCCTGTTGTCTCAGATTGCAGTTGTAAACGACCTTCTTGCAGACAGAAAGAATAGTCGCAGCATCAACTGCTATTAGGCACAGGGGAATCTGGTGGTTAACTGGCTCGGAAGCTGGACAATCTGGTGTTCTGGAGGGCAATGACTTCGTCCCTGAACAGACAGAATACTGCGCCCCCGAAGTGGGTCTCAGCAGCCATTAAAATTGAGCTTGCACTATTTAAAATATAGTATAAGATTCCCTAATTAAAGTCAATAAAACTAGCAAAAATTTAACGTTGGTTTAACTAATCTGCAAAATATTTGGGACCTACACTGGCGGCGGAAATAACAGACTCGTCGTACTTCGAAGAGTTTTGGCTATATTCTTTTAGTTTAAATAAATCAGTTAGTTAGTTAAAATAAATCATTTAAGTGCGAGACTTGTAAATTTTTGGGTTAAAATCCATCGCGAAAATGTCGATTTCAAATTTTCGAATTTTAGAACATGCCTGAAAATTTTCCAACTTTTTATTCAGAATTTTTAGAAAATTTTTGGTATGCAGTTTTGTGCAAGTTTTAATTGGCTACAAAATACCCTTGATTTTTAAGATTTTTTTTGCTGACGGTGTCACGCATTTTTTCTTATACAAAGCATGCTCGAAAATTTTTTTATATGGAAGAGAATGCCTAGCATCGTCAACAAAAAAATTATTAAAAATCAACGGTATTTTTAGCCACTTGAAACTCACACTTTACTGTACTAAAACTTAATTGGCTACAAAACTGCATACCAAAAATTTTTCTAAAAATTCTGAATAAAAAGTTGGAAAATTTGGTGAAAATTTGTCGAATTTTTATAATTTTTGTACAAAGTTTGAAAAGGGGATTTATTTGGTGTTTGTATTAAACATAAAATAAACCGCAGAAATATAGCCAAAACTCTTCAAAGTAAGGCGAGTCTATTATTTCTGGATTATAAATTAAACTATATTCAGAAACACGACTAAACGTGTTGCTCTTATAAGACTACGAAAATGATCGTACCTGGGGTTGAAAATCTGTGGTCACACCTCAATTCATGATAGGTTTGTCTGCCAAGAAAACGGACTAGTGCGAGCTAACCATAAATTTCGACAAAGAGCATAAAGTAGAAATCCCTCGGAGGCAGAAATTCACCCAGAGCCATCCGAGATATATTAACTATATTAGATGTAAATTTGACAACGTTTGTTAATTTGGCTATTTTTTCTTAGTCTTAACTAAAATTTTGATTTAGCTTTATTTTTTTGACCATTTAGCCTTTTATTTGAAAAAGTGCTGGCAACACTGATGGTAGAAGAGCAGTTTACTCTTCAACTTGGTGAGGGTGTTGGAATAAAGAGATATATAAGGCAATGAGTTAGCGGATGAGCTTGCAAGGGTGCGCACTTGCATTCCACTTTCGCTGTCTTAGAAGAGGTGGACCATGACACGCGGTGACACTTAGCAAAATTTTTTGTTAAAACAAAATTTTAAAGCCCACTTGACCATTGATTTTAGTTTTCAACTTGTCAATTCTATTTAGTGGTAATTTACGTACATACATAAGTAGACTTTTTTAATAAAAACAAAACATTAGATATTTAATTTCTTCGATAGCCAATTTTTGCGATCACAATAAACGCAAAATGCCCGTAGCCCGAAATATATACGACAAAACTAATTAAAACACCAAGGATCGAGAAAATTAAATATCATTGAAATAGATTCGAAAGCCCTGAATTGTGATTACACACTTCTGCTTTCACCTTCCTACTCTTACATTTACATACTACTTATGTATGTACGTTAGGGTGGTCCAAAAACAGTAAAATTGTATTGCTCTCACCCCCTAGGATTGTTCTATATCGAAAAAAGTATATCCCTATTTTTTTATTTTGAAATCAAAAAATATTTAGAGGTCGCTCAAAGTTTTCCATGTATTTTTATATATATTTTTCTATCGGAAAACTCTGTTTCTCTCCAAAAGATTCCCAGTAATAATATCCAATTGTTTACTTAATCATTTTTTAATACTAACGACTTTTTATTTGTCGCCCCATTGCAATTTTCGGGGTTTTTGGCGTATTTTTGGATATTATTACTGGGATTATTTTGGAGAGAAACAGAGTTTTCCGATAGAAAAATATTGATTTTTAAGAATTCTATATCATTTCTACGAAAAGTGGTTTTTCTTTCCATACAAAATACATGGGAAACTTTGAGCGACCTGTAAATATTTTTTAGATTTAAAAATAAAAAAATAGGGATATAGTTTTTTCGGTATTAAATAAACGTAGGGGGTGAGAGCATAAAAATTCCGAATTTACTTTTTCACATGCATTTTTGGACCACCTTAATGTACGTACATATGTATGTATGTGTAAACGAACAACAGTTAGAAGCGAGAAAGCGTAAAAAAATGGTGGAAATTTTATAATTAAACGCTATTAGACTTTGTTTAGTGGAACGTCGATATTATTTTTGTTAACGTAATTATTTTTGTTATCTGTGATTTCTTAGTAAGGTTTTTAATTGCACAATTTCCTTTTCTGATTATGTACATTAGGGTGCATCACCTAATAAAAGTTGCATTTTTTCCGGTGGAAATTATAAAGTTTATTATATTTAAAGACCTCTACTAAAGTATTTCGAGCTACTAGAGCAAGACCGATTTGAAAATACCCCCAAAAATTTTATTATTTTGATACCGTTGATAAAATGCTTAAACTCTCTCAATCATCTGAGGTGATTTTTTAGAAATAAATATTTTTATAAAAATATTTTTTTTTTATTTTTACAAAAATATTTTTCTAGTTAGTTTCAAATAGGTCCAGCTCACATAAATCTTAATATTTTACCGAATTATTTTGGCGAAAATCTTAAAGTACATATAATAAATTTTACATTTCCGATGGAAAAACAGTGCCGATTTTATTTTGATGTATGTGATGCACCCTAATTGTGCGTATGTATATTTTTGTAAAGCCTTTTATTTGTGTGATGCCGCACCCCATAGAGATGAAACGAAGGTATGAAATGAAGATACAAAATTTCTGTAGAATATGAAATTTCAACCAAAGCACCGAACAAACAAAAAAAGCCAAAATATGACAAAAAAAAACACCAATACCAAATACCAATTAGCATATAAAACAAATTAGAAATGTACCAAACATAAAAAACATAAATTAAATAATTTTAGAAGAATACGAAAAAATAAAACAAAATTAAATAGAAAAAAGTAAAAGTGTTCTACTAGACTACGAGATTTTTTACAAACCTTCCGGGCGCCAAGAACCCACAACGAAATTGCTTCTTTTGCAGTAAGGAGAGCATGATTACTGCCGCTTTCTTTTCTACACCCAGCTGCCTATAAAATATATGTAGTATATAAGGTTTACATAAAGATAAAAAACGTAGGTACATAGCATGTCTTGTAGTATTTATGTTTTCTAAAAAAAAAAAGAAAGAGATTGGGCTCAAAAAAAAAGGAGTTAGAAAAGTAGTAGCTGTGACTTTCACAGCGAAAGTTTTTTTTGTCTAAAAAAAAATAAACAAAATTATGCTAGATTGTAAACAAAAATATATTAAAAACTGGACGTTAGTCGAACTCAATAAAATACTTGTTCAAAGCAATTAAATAAAATACACGGAAGAATACATTCGGCTATAACTAATTCGTATAAACAATATTTGCAATTTTTTTTTTGTTTTACTTCTATTAACAGCCGCACTTTGCACATGTTAGTAACATAACATAAAAGTTAACTGTTTTCCAACTATTTACGTAAAATCATGCAGTTCATAATCGATTGAGAAAAAACTCAATAAAAAGTTACTTCAAAACGTTTTTTGTTGCCTTGTGTGTTTGTGGAAAGCCTGTAGTTCCGACTGTTTTATTTATAGTGTGAGTACTTAAATATATATGTAACTATATATATATATCTACTTAAATGTTTTACAGTTTTTTATTTTATTTTTATTTTTAACCATGCCCTCCTTGCGTTGCGGCGCATAAAACTTTCAAACACAGCGAGATTATTAACAAAGTGTGCAGTGAGTTTGGCATATTGCATTTGGTGGTAAAAGCTGATAAAATGTGTTAACTTAAAGTTCAATTAGTTATACTTTCCAATAATTGAAAGTTGTTTTAATGTCAAATGATATACATAGGTACATTAATATACATTAGGGTGGTCCAAAAATGCATATGAGAAAGTAAAGTCGGAATTTTAATGCACTCGGTGCTCTCACCCCTTAAGATTGTTCTATAACGAAAAACTGTGTTACTCTTCGAGAGACTTCCAATAACAATACTCAATTGTTTATTTTAAAAGTTTTTAATGCTAGCGATTTTTTATGGGTTTCCCTATTGCATTTTTTTAGGTTTTTAGGGGTCCTAAAAAATTTGTTAATAATAGAAAATTGATAAATAATCAATTGGGTATTGTTATTGAAGTCTCCTGGAGAGAAACAAAGTTTTTCGATCGAAAACTATTAGTTTTCAAGAACTCTATACCATTTCTACGAAAACTTGTTTTTTCCCATATAAAATACATGGAAAACTTCGAGTACTTTGAGCTACTTCTAAATATCTTTTGATTCCAAAATAAAAAAAAACGCATTTTTGGACCGCCCTGGTAAAGACACGCCGTTTTTTTGTGCTTTGCTGAACAAGCGTAAGTGGCGTACGGATGGCAAGCAATTCGCAGTTGTTACCATCCAAAATCCAAAGGCTAGAGTCATCTAAGGGAGTTTTTCAATTATGGTCCAGATTAAAATACTCGAGTGACGGTTGTTTGAGATCTGTATCAAAAGATAATTTAGGTAGACATTCGTACCCAAGAAGGGCTGAGAAAAGTTCTTACCTGCCTGCCCTCTAGAAGGGCTTCTTCTATTTACATTTTCAGTTACAACAACTAATTTTAAGCAAAAGAAAAAACAGACGACTTCAATGCTCATGAGGATCCGAACTCAACCTAATTAGTATGGGCTACCGTTGTGGTATCACCTTTCCGATAAAAAGATAATTATGTGGTCCAAAGTTAGCCGGTAACATACATACGTAAAAAAAATATTCCGTCGATTTGACAACCTTCTCCTTTTTTGAAGTCGGCGAATGAAACATATTTGATTTGAACTAGAAATGGGTGCGGGATACTGGGTGCCACGGTAACGTTTTAAAAATGGCCGGAATGGGCACTATCGGTTTTTAAAAAATTTTCGGACAGGAGGGAACCAAAATCCTTTCCCGCCACTCCCTGCAAAAAGGGCAAATTCCGAAAATTTTCCTTAAAAATGTTCTATGAAGTATACACTTTTTTATACATATTTTATTCAGACGAAAACGAACAGCAAATCAAAACCAAATAATCGGAAGATGCCAGAGCTTTCATTATTTTTTCTTTATTATGTTTTAAAATAAATTTGAGAGACCTGTGATTTTTTTTTAGCGCTCGATTTTGGGACCCACGGGACCTGCTGTACAATTCTGAAAAACGCCGGGATGGGTGGTTTCGGGACTTGAAAATTTAATTTCCGGATGGGATAAATAAATACCTTAAAGAAGTATGCTTTTTACAGCTTTAAGGAAACTCTACCAAAAGATCTTCTAGAAGCCCTTCTATGGGCAGCGGAAGCCACTCCAAATAAAAACAGAAAGAAGCATGGAGTGCGAATTGGAAGGCCGCTTGACTCTAACGACTGCCTTTTGGTAGAGCTTTTAGCTCATGAAATCATCTACTTATTATATGCTAAAAGGCTACCAACAAATTTTAGAAAATGCCCGACCAGAAATCAACAACCCCGCAAGTTGGCTACACTGAGAGAAAAATCAACCAAAAATTGGTTAATATTACCAAATTCAAACTTGAAAAGATATCAACGTAATTTTTTTGTTAATATTAACTATGCCTTGGTTGATATTTTCAACAATGATTTGGTAATATTAACCACAATTTTGTTTACATTAACCAAACTTTTGGTTGGCGGTATTTTCGTTTGAACACGCTAATGTTCTGTACTTCATAGATGCCTTTTCATAATTCGGAGATACAATACAAAAATGTTTGAAATCATTTTAACACGTTGTCACCGACGGGATTAGCAAATAGCAGAAAGCATCTCTACGCACTCAGCTACAGCCGCTTTGTAAATTGGTCTTTAAATGTTCAACTTGAATCAATTTTCTTCGTAATATTAAATATATGTATGTAATATATGTACGTAAATTATGTTTTGGAAGCCACCAAATAAACTAAAGATGAAATTGTCGCATTTTCTTTATCCCGAGACACTGAGTTTTCACATCCAATTTCTGAAAAACCACTACGCTAAAGATATGGGAGGTCTAAGAACGTTATTGAAGGGATAATCGCGAGAGATCCGCCGACGGATCACGCCGGCCGAAAACAAGTTTTGTGGGATTTTTGGGATATATCAAAAGGACGAAATGACTTAACTCGCCTAAGCCTAAACCATAAAAAAATATACTATGGGCCTATGGAATATGGCCTTTATTATGTACGAATATTACTATTTTGTAAACCAATTTATCTTTTTTGAGGTTCCATTTTATCAGCTTCTTTTCGCCAAAACATTCACAATAACTATGTAATTTAAAATATTTACAATCTTTAAGTTTTCTCAAAGAGGATTTTAAATGAAACAATTTTTGTGTTTTTTTTTTGTTGTTAAAGTCCTTGCAAATTTTCGCAAATTTTTTTAATGAAGCCAGAAATTTCAGTGTATAAAACTATGTAAAATATAAAAAAGCACAAACAGTTAAAACTTAAATAATTATATATGCACACATACATATAAAAGAAAGTTATATTGCGTAAAAACGTATGTAAAAAAAAAATTGCACAATTGTGGTTAAAATAAATACAATAACTAAAATTCGTACTCGGTTAATACTACATATTCGCTAAAACAAAACTTAAACAGATCAATAAATAGTCATTATAAATTATGT
The DNA here is from genome assembly GCF_001687245.7 of Rhagoletis zephyria. NCBI lineage: Eukaryota > Metazoa > Arthropoda > Insecta > Diptera > Tephritidae > Rhagoletis > Rhagoletis zephyria. The sequence continues at coordinate 64,456 of NW_016159573.1, forward strand.
TGCTATTAAAGTTGTAATTTGTAACTGTGTTCTAAGCTACGTAATCATGAAAATCATTCGCGATGCTCTTTCAAGTAAAAAAAAGCAAATGAATCGTAAAAAAAAAAAACTAACAACTAACGAATAATTATTGCATTCGCATTCGCTATGCATTTGATTGGACTTTAAAATTTGCTTAGAAAACAAATTAAAGCAAACAAATGTTTACATATGTTAATTTATGTAAATGATGTTGTATTGTTGGTGTAGGTGACGTATGAAATTTAATCAAAACATAATAAGACAAAATGATTTTTGCAAATTAGTAAAAATGTACTTACAAATGGATGAGCCCACAAATGCGTAGGTCATTGTTATTTTAACGCTTGTATGAGAAATGTTTGTACGAAACTTTTGAACTTCTAAATACAGAAAATAATTAATTGCCACCATGTAAAGTTCACAATAACAAATTAACATAAAAACGAACCATTTCGAACTTTTTTTAGTTACAAACTTAGTTACGAACGAATGCAAAGTGTATGTATGTATGTATGTATGTAACTAGTACATTAATGCAACTTGTGATAGATATAAATGTATGCATGTATGTATGTAATTAATTAGAAGAATTATGCAAATTGTGAAATATGCAACATACAACAACACTTATGTATGTATCACAATGCAAATAAATGTAAAATGCAGAAAAATATTGAAAATAATATAAGAAATATTTTGAAAAATCTTACGCGTATATTTTCCAATTCATCTTGGGTACTTTGCAACTGATGCAGCAACTCATTGATAGATACTTTATTATCCGGTGCTCGATGTGCCAATTCGAGAGCCTGTTTAAAAGAAAAGGAAATATGATAAAATAAATTGTCTAAAATTTTATAGGGCAGCTAAAATAAACATATATACCATGTAGGTAAGGGTGGTCAAAAAATACATCAAATTTTAAGCTTTCTCTTGAAAATAAATATTTGAAACTAAAATGTCAGTTGAGCTGTTAAAACTCGGTGTCCCATTTAAGAGACTTCCAATAATAATGCCCAATTGTTTATTTAACCATTTAATACTAATTATTTTTGATCGGTCACCAAAAATCCCAAAAAATGGATTTAGGGGACCCATATAAAATCCTCAGAATTAAAAAAATGGTAAAATAAACAATTGGGTATTATTATTTGAAGTCTCCTGAAGAGAAACGGAGCTTTTCGATCGAAAAATATTGATTTGCAAGAATTATATACCATTTCTACCAAAAAGTGTTTTTCCCCATATAAAATACATATATAATATAATCTTTGTAACAAAAAATACGGGAATTATTTTTTTCCCATTTTTAAAAATCCTAGGGGGTGAGAGCTAAGCAATTTAAACTTTTTTGGGACCACTCTAATATATGTAGGTACAATAATTGAAAAAATTTGAATTCAGAAATAACGAAAACATCAGAAAAAAATTCAAAAACTGCGTTTAGGCAATGAATGGCGGACCTTCTTGACCTCCTTTCCCGAATGGTCTTAATCTTTTCTTTAGAGCCAAATAAGAAGCACCGTCTGCCCAACAATTTGTCCAGTAAAACACTTTTCCACGAAAAATCGGAAGGTTTATCTTCACAGAGAGCAACAAAATCAACTCAGGAGTTGGCCCAGGCATCAATCCTCGTATCGAAAGCTCACTGCTTTTAGCAGCTACAGCGAATGCCTTTCAGAAGGCCTGTAAAATTTTTAAGCCTCAAATTCGCGCAAAACAAAAGCTGCTACAAATATTTGGGGTAGCCATGCCGTCCTAAGGGCTTTAGACGGTGACATTTTAAAAGAGTTCAGGGAGAACGTTGTGGACGACAGGGGAATGAGGACATGCTCTACAGGCCTTTCTCCCGTTCCGTCTGGAAACAACATTTTCCAACTATGGCTTTTTGCATTATCGCAGACATTTTCTCTTATCCTTGAGAATTTCGACTGTTTCGCCATCTCTTAAGAAAAGGCGCAAACGCCGGCCCAAACAATCACAGTCACAGAGCCTCGTCGGTCATTAAAATATGCTTCCAAAAATCATATTCAGCGCGAACTAGAGAGGCAACGGGACCCGCTAGACCCACTGTACTAATTTTAAAATGACCGGGACCCGGGTTAAAAATCTGAAAAACATCGAGAGGCGAGTTCGCGACCTGAAAATTTAATGCTGGGACGGGCGGGATCGGGATCGAATATTGGGTCTCGCGCCATTCTCCAGTGCAAACCATTCAAGTGACTATTTCGTACCGCGCTGTTTCGGTGTGTGAAATTATACTGAATTGACGTTTAAAATACCCGAATACTAGAGTCAATCGATTAATATGTGTCAAAGTTATTCAGGGTTTTAGCAACCGACATAAAATATGGCGCACCCGTTAGTAGTTTGTAGTTTGGGCATCTGATAATTGCGAAATTGCCAGAAATGAATCTGCTGCCAAGAAGGATTCAGCATCGACTTTAATCGACGATCGGATCGTACCTTCAATTAGAAGAGATATGTCAATTATGACCTTGGGTGTTTAAGAGATCTGTCACCTGTATCTGATCGCTTCTGTTAATCGATAATTTTCATCAGCCAAAGGGAGACAGTTTTGTCATTCGTTTATGAGAGTGTAACGATTTGCAGATGCATTCCGGTGCATGTAACAGGCCAACTAAGTGCCAAAGGTGATAATTTACATAGAAGGTTTTGCAGTATCACCGATGATATGTACTATGTATGTAGGAATGTATATACAGGAATTGAGGGACAGCCGATAAACAACTTTAGAAAAACACACAGACTTAAAACCCAAACCTGGTACTGCAAGGTTAATAACGGTACTTAACCTTGAAACTTTACATGTCGAGGTTTTTTGAGAACTCCCATTTAGTCTGTCCAGGAATATACCAAAAGTTTTCCCAAGTCACTTTTACCTAGGATCCAAATCAGCCTAATTGCGAACGGGCGAGGGGTCACGTATACCCTGTTCTGGTTGCATACACCTTCTCTAACCCCTCCGTTCCGACCGATCTGGACCTAACTATGTATCCGTCTGGGGAATAGATGTAAGCAGCCGGAAATTCTAAACTATGTAATTGCAAAAACAGTAAGATTTGTGTGACTTAAGTAGCTGTTAGACGTGGCAAGTGCAAGTCCTTTTCAAAAGTCTGTCAAACTCAAGAATTTCCGAAAGAGATTGCAGGAGCAGTTACACCTTGAATGCAAAGTGACTTTCGAAAGCACTTCTTATTTCTGAAAATGAAACTTTCCGATACCACTTTTTGTCTGTTTACACGGTGAATGCAGACAAGTCCACTTTCAACTTTGTTACCAGACATTTTTATGCTTATAACAAAATTAATGACCTGCACAATTTGCTAAACCTGCTAAAATGTGCACAAAATAGTCGCAAAATATATAATACATATCAGTAGAATAAATTAATTTTTAAATTTTTTAAATTTGCATAATTTCAGTTGCAGTTATGTCTTGCAATGTTTATTTCCGAAAGTGCAAAAAGGACTTTCTGGCTGTTTATGCAGGAAAGTAGACTTAGGGTTTCGCATTTTGTCAGCAAAACGCGTAGAAAAAGTGCTTGCATTGCCACGTTTAGCCGCACCTTTAAGATCAGTTAAATGGAAAAATATAACAATCGAATCTCCGCTAAATTAACGTTCCTCCTAAGAGTATTCTTAAATGAGCCAAACAAATATTTCGTGACTTGTGAACTCCATATTCTTTTAATGATTTTTTACTTGTAGTACCCTGCAAAAATCGCGACTACTCCATGCATGCGTGTAAAGAGTACTCCCTAAGGACCAAAGAGTACTCCAAAATTAACCACAACTCTTATAAAAAAATATGGTCCAATTAACATTGCGATGTCCTAGGGCAGGACCATATACTCCATCCCTGCATTACATCAGAGTAGCAAAAACCAATCCAACATATTAACAATGGCGTTGTTGTTATATTTTTTCATTTGTACACGCTTTTGTTCTTCACTTCTCGGATGCTTTTTCGAAGTTAATAAAAACCAAAAACAAAAATTAAAAATTACATGTTGCCTCTGACGGCATTCGAACCCGAACATACTGGGAGCTAAGAAATAACAGCGAGCATCTCTACACGTTCAGCTACAGGCAGACATGCAAATGTGCTTTCAAATGCTCAACTTCAATCACATTTCATTAATCAACGTGTAGTGATCGGGTAACAAACAATAAGCTGGCCCAGAGACACGAATTGGGCCGCTACAGCATGACAGAGAAACACTTTTGTAAGTACTCCAATATACCACAAATAGACTACATGGTCCAACGATTTTTGCAGGGTATGTCAGAAGACTGGACTAACTACGCCTGCCCTCCCTAAATCAAGCGATCACATACATACATATATTCACTTCACCCACACTCACCTGATCGGCGCGAGCAATTCGTTCCGCCTCCTGTCCCTTCTGGTACATATGCAGATACATTTTATTTTGTTTCTCCTCATGTTCGGCCAGCTTACGCTGCAAGTCTTCCAAGTGCTTCTCCAATTCTCTAATACGTTCTTTGGCGTGCTCATAGTCGGGCACAATATCGGCATAGCGTGTATTACATTCAGCCAATTTTTGCAGCAACGCCTCCACTTTATCGTTATGTGAACGCTTCATTTCGCTGCTAGCGCTATCTTGTGTACGAATCAATTCTTCAATTTTCTGTTCATATATACGTATAAGCTCTTGTCTTTGCAGTTCATAGGCCTTCATGGTGGCAGCGTAATCTTCCTCTTCGTCAACAGTGCCGCCGTTACCGCCAGCAGCGCAACTCTCATGATGAACTCCACCGCCTGCCGCCGCACCAATTGCCTCATCACTGCCACATGCAATATCCTGCGTATGAGCAACATACGACGAATCTTTCGAATGCACTGAAAGATCCTCAAAATGACCCGAATCGGCAAAGGAACTTTGCATTTCCGACGACAACTGCTGGCTGGTATGATGCAAATGCTGACTGTGTGTATGCAAATGATGCTGATTCGGTATGTGACGTGGACTGGATTTGGTTGCATCATCGACCATATCAACAATGGGTGAGACATCTTGCGACGTTTTCAGTTCGGCTTCGCGCACAGTGACGGCATCGCTGGAGGCAGAACGCTCCTCAGGTGAACTCAGCGAGGCTTTGAATAGGCGCAGCTCGACAACTTCGCGTGTGAGACGCAATATTTCGGAATCCTTCTGTTCAAGATCTTGACGCGCCAAGCAAAGCAACTCCTTGAGGCGACGTATCTGACGTGCGGCACGCTGTGTGGGCGTTAAATAGTCGGGACCCACTTGGCCGGCATAATTGGAGCAATGGACGACATATTTCATCTTGCGGCCACTGAACGTAGTGCCGTTGCTGGAGGGGGGATGACAAGTAAAGAAAAGAAAAAAAAAACACACACCAAAAGAGTGGCGAAAATCAAAAATTGTCTATGTGTGAATTAAAGTATCGCTTAAGTACTTACCGCGCAACATACGGATGCTCACAGGACATGGTCGAACGGCCCGATGTGGTGGTCGCAAATGAATACATCGAATCTAAATCATCGTCCAGATACGTGCACGGCGAATCCGGTGTCACGGGTGGTGTCTTTGGCGTTAGTTTGGTCGTTTCCTGTGCGGTCGTTGGCGAAGATTTCACGTAGCGTGTGGTAGTGCCTGCTGCAGCGTTATTGGGCGTTTTCGGTGTCGAGGCTGTGGCGATCCTATTGCCGGCACTTCCGCTTCCTGTTGGTGTGGTACCTGGCGCTGCTAATACTGCTGCTGCTGTTGCTGTTGCTGTTGATTTCGTCGTAGTCGTTGTCGATCGTTCGCCGCCGCTGCCGTTCAGATTCAAAGACTGTATGTGTGGCGTAGAGAAAGGTTGAAATGTTATTAAAATGAAAAATTAGTTTTCGGGCAATGAGAGCGCGCGCGCGCGCGCATTTGTCGACGCCCAACGGACAGTGGGCAGTGGGCTGCGCGCAAAAAAAGCAAAATATAATACACATACATATAGCCTATGTATGTATGTGCATATGTACATATGAATAGATAGTACTAACCGAGTAGTGTGTTTTCAATACTTTCTACTTATGTATGTGGTGTTGATTTTGATAGTGTCTTGGGCAGTTGTTGCTATTTGTTTTTTTTGTGGTTAATTACTACTAAGCGCTCGCTCGATTGGCTTCCAATTTCGTTGTTTTTATTTCTACAAAAGAAAAAAGGCTTCTTTTTTTTACAAAATGTGAAGGTAAACGCGTACTTTTCGCACGAAAAGCCCGCTTGCTGGCTACTACAAATTTTATGACGAACTATTTAGCTGCTTAGCTGATGAATTACTGCCGCTGCAAGCTGCGCAAAACGCTTGCAGTTACTTACAAAAAAAAAAAAAACATGCAAAAATTAAACAAAAATTAGGTATTCAATGTTTGCGTGCCGCATAGCTACCGCGAACCGCGCTAACCACTCGAGCATAATTTTTATTTATTTTCACTTTTTTTTTCTTCTTCTCAATGAAGCCAATGTGCTGCGGCAAACAGAAAATTGAGAAATAACCGCATGAATCGCATCATTCGCTGCTTACAATTTAACGTCTTCAGCTGCTAGATAATGCTCGAACATGACCACTAAATGATTAGCGCTCAAACAAAAAAAATATATATAAAAATAAGTATCTAAGCATTAGAAATAAAAGAAAAGCCAAGTGCTAAGCGAGCGAGCGAGCTCATTTTAATAGCTTTAACATAAATAGTTGCGGCCAATTTTCTGCTCGAACTAGCCCAATGATCGATGTGCCGGATAAGGTGGACCAGTCAGTGGATAATGGTCGGATAAAGTAAAGTGGTCATATGAAAGGAAATAAGTAGTAAAAACCATTAGATTAGCAAATTTCTTATTCTCGTTTTTCTCTTGCTTAGTTAATGACTGAAGCGTACGCTGTTAATCTATCGCTTGGCCACAACACCTTTCCACCACAAAATTTCGAAATTTTCTCAGAAATCTTTACTTCTTTTATGCGCCGCACAGTGCACGATTTTAGGGGAAAAAGGGGCAAATCAAATATTTCGAGAACGAGCAGAGATAGCGAAATAAATATAACGGTGTTTTAAAGCTTTTGAGTTGTTAAATTCACGAAAATCAATCTCGTTGCATAAAGAATTAACTTCATCTATAAAATTTAATTCAATATAGTGGGTTTTCAAAAGTATTTCGTAAGGCAATTGCCAATTCTGGCAAATATACTGAAAGCTCTTTACTGTCTTTCGAAAGACTAATTGAAAGTTTTGCTTACGGGGAGGTGTTAAATTTATGTCGGTCGTTTATAAAATTAATATTTTTTTAAATTAAATTAAATTTAAAAAAAAAACATATTTTCCCTTTTAAACCAATAAAAACCAGTGAATAAAATTAGAAATGAAAAATAATCCATAAAGTGAAAATAAACCAAAAATAATATATATTTTTTTTTAATTCAATGAAGTTAAAAAACTATTTCTTAAACTAATGAAATTTAAAAATTAAATTATAAAAAGAAAAACAAGTACTAAATCAAGAAAAGAAGCTAATACTCAAAAATTAAACAAAATTAAAAAATATTATTTTTAAAACAAAATCTAAAAATTAAAAGATAATTAAATTAAAAAAGACAAAAAAATAAAATCAAAAAATGTCTGCTGGCTTTGCACATCCATGATACGGATGCGACTCCTGCTAAAGTCTAGAAAAAAGAGTCTAATGAGGAGGTGTAGTGATCTCCGAAATAGCAGCTATAACTTCTACTGCTTAGACTTTTTCCATTTTTCCTAAAAAAACAACAACATATTCGTGGTACAAAGCCTAATAACAATATTGAAATGAATATTAATACTTCGTTGCTTTTTCCATTTTTTCCTCAAAAAGAAAAGAAAAAAACATTAAAAAAAAAATAAAAATATTGAAATAAATATTTATACATCACAATAATATTTGCAAATAAAATAAGATTCTTAAAATTAAATGAAGTTAAAAAAACATAGTTTTCTTTTTTAAACAATACAATCAAAAATTAAGCTAAAAAAACATCATTTAAAAAACAAACAAATAAAATGTGTAAAAGTTAAAAAAAGTGTCTATCGTTTTAAAACAATACCATCTAAAAATTTAATAAAAAAAAGAAAAAAAAACATTAAATAAATTTCTACAAATTAATTGAAATTAAAAAAATATATATTTGTGCTTTGCTCAAACGGCTATTGCGACTATTGGAGCGACGCGAGCTAAATTATATACAAGTGGTTTCTGTCAAAATAGCTTTTCACCACGAGTGGTGAATGAGAGACCTTTTTTCAAAAACTTTTGTGCTAGAACAACAAAAGTCTCTCTAACTATCTTACCACCTGTCTTTCATTTGTCTTACGAAAGACTTTTTCCTATCTTAGCCAGAATTGCCCTGTCAATTTAAACATTTCTTCTTTTTTTTATGTTCTTTTAATTTTTAGATTTTGTTTTTTTTTTGAAAGGATAACTTAATTTAGATAATAAAAATTAATTTTATGTATTCTTTCCTTTGTTAATTTAATTTTCTTTTAATGTTTAGATGTTGGATATTCTTAAAAAAAATTTTAATTTCATTAAAGTTTTAGGAACTTATTTTGTTTTTTTATTTTTTAAATAAAATTATTTCTCTTCTTTTAGTTTAATTCTTTTTTTATTTTTATATTTTATTGTTAAAAAAAAAATATTTTTTAAATTTTATATAATTTAAAAATTTTGTTTGAATTTCCACACACACTCTTGCAGAACAAAGTACATGTAAATTTTTGTATTTGTTCTCCTGCTATCACCTTATATTAATTCACCTTGCCTTGACCTCGAATGTGATTTTCAAAAGTAAAATTTTAGTTAAAGACAGCATACAAACATAAATTAAAAATGCGTTTGTTAATTCTTCTGACCTTGAAAATTTTACAACTAATCAACTTTAAAATACCGTTACATTTAATTCGTTATCTTTTCTCGTTCTCGTTCTCGAGATATATTAGATTTTATCCCTTTTTTTCCAAAATCGTACACTGTGCGCCGTTTGGCCGGCCCCTTCTTTGTTGCCTAATTTTCCATCTCACTTTTTGTTAACAGCTACACTCTCCTGCCTTTTACCACCATAATTTAGACACCGTGACATTCAAGCAATTATATGTATGTATTTAGATATTTATGTTCTCAAGCGCTACGGACATTTTAAATTATGCCAGTTTAGAAAGGTCTCTGACCACAACCGGTGAAGTTAGTTGGCTTGCGTTTGAATTTTTTATTTCTTTTGCAAGTTTGTATACTTTGGTTTTTTATTTTATTGCCTTACAAGGTATTTGAATTCGTTTCTTTATCCTATGAATGTAACTATTTTTTTCTTCAGGATTATGTACACTAACTAAAAAACTACTGTTATACCTGATTTTGCATTAACTGCGTTGAATCTGTACGATCCACCCGGCAGTTATATTTCCCAAAAAGTGAATTTTAAGCGAGCTCCTTTTATAGATCTAAGGTGCGATATGATCTTTGCTTAAAAATTACTTGTTGAATACACACATTATTGGAATTTCGAGATCGAAAATTTAATCTCTTCGTTTCACCCTAATGTATTTACATAGGACATACATATGTACATATACGAGTACTTATGCCAGTTTGGTGCTCTGAGGTATTCTTAAAGAAAAAATCTAAAGTAGAACCACATCTGGCCTAGAAATTTGAGTTTCTGTGCTATTTGAACCGTATGTACATATGTACATATAACGCGTATTAAAAACTAACAAATATTGGCAACTATAACTATCTTAGGTAAATGTATGTACATATATACATACTTGCATACTAGTTCATAAGTATGGAATTATTTATTTTTAAATAAAAAAGTAGGTTAATATGTTTCGCCATTACCTATGTTTGTATGTACGTATTTATATACCTAACTATGTATGTATGTATATATGACCAAAACGTGAGAATCTATGCAACTATGAGGCAAGAAAATACCAAATACTTACGACTACATACTACTAAATTTGTATGCATGTTAAAATGTTTCTGCCACGTTTTTCAGGTTGATGAATGCAAAGACAGTACCCGTATATACTTACATACCTACGTACTTCTAAGCATTTCATGCGAATTGTGTTGCAAAAAAATATAAAAGTGTACAAAACAAAAAAAACCGCTTAAAAATGTGGAAGCGTCAAAAACCTGAATAAGTGACACTTTTCCTGCCATAAAAATAGGCTTTTTCCGTACTAGTAGTCATAAATATGTATGTGGATGTCGCAATCATACAAGCCCTGCAAGAAAATAGTACTCGAAAGTAGTTAAACAAAAGACAATCAGTCAATTGACTGCAAAATATATAATTTTACCGATCTTAATAAAGTAATGTACATTCATATTTAAATTAGGGATGGGAAATTCGACTCTCGAAAATCGACTTTTTGCTGAAAAAACTCGACTTTTTTAAAAGAATGTAACTCCGTGTTGCGAGTAAAAAGCGCTATCAAAATTCTGTAGTAGTCCAAATGAACGTTCGGTAAGTAGGGGCGACAGACTATATGGTAGGCAATTTGGACTTCAGCTGTAATGTGCAAGCGTTATTCCCATTCAGAAGTGACTGGAGAAGAGACCGCGCGGCTGATCGAGAAGCGATCTCTCTATACACCGACGTATCTAAGATGGATTTCGGTGTAGGAGCGGGAGTCTACTCCGAGGAACTCGGTGTGGCTCTATCTCTACAGTTGGGAAATGATACAAGCATCTTCTAAGCGAAGCTCTAGGGATCCTAGAAGCATGTAAAAACCTAGGCAATAGAGTCGGGTACAAGAGTAAAGCAGCAATATATACTGACAGCTACGCGGCGCTATTGGCAAATCGCAAATGGAAAGTGATACTGAGCTCAGACTCGCAGTCAACTACCGTCTCTTTTGTGTGGGTTCCCGAACATAGGAACATAGAAGGCGGATAAGCTGGCGAAGGCAGAAGCCGGTTTGGATGAATCCCAAGCAGTGACACTCGGTTACCCCCTTGGAATAGTCCAAAGAGAGATTAATTACTACGCATTTCCTTGAACTGGCTAAACGCAGGTGATCAGATATACAGACTTGTAAGATATCGAGAAAACTATGGTATAACTATAACAGGGCGAAAATATGTCCTGGGCGGCGACCATGAAGCACTGCAACCAACCAATCAACCAACTAGGTCGTAGATTTCTGTATCTCCAACATGGGATCCCAATATGTTAGCCGAGGACGGCCACGCTGAAAATATGACAGAAAGGGCAACAGTCTCTTGTATGGCTCTGCATATCAGTTCTGGGATAAGAAGAGAGGTTGGAAGGACTCTCATTAGCGGTCTGCCACCGGAAAATAAAAGAGGCATCAGGCTTCTGAAGCAGTTTCGGTGCACCATCCATCGAAGAGAGTGGTGCTTCTAGAATGCAATAGAACTTTGTTCAATTACTTCGGTTCCAGCCTTATGATATCATGTAGTTCAGCCTAGAAGACCTTCTTGGTTTCGAAAAACGACTGCTCTCCCTGGCTGGGCGGCAGGGACTCTGCGAACCTTAGCAGACTAAACCGGATTGCTTGCTTGACAAAAGGTAGGCACATAGCGGAGGTACAATGAGCAACCATTTTAGAGTCTGCGACAATATGGCACTTTAAAACTTTGGATTTAAAAACAAATGTTATGAAGGAAGAAGGAAAGACGCACGCGAAAAATAAAGTATGAAAAAGCTTTATCCAACTGACTGCCGCGTTTGCCCGAAATCCAAACCAAGCTAAGTCAACAGAATCAGAGAAGATAATGGGCAAGCTAAGTAACTTAGACCACGACTTACATTCTTATCTATCTTCAGATTTGGCTCTTTGCCTTTCTTTGCCTTCGGGTAATCAAAAGCGGTAATCAAAAAACTCTAAAATGGAGATATCTTACTATTACATACCAGGAAAACTTGTTGTTTATTTTATTACTTAGCGCATGAAACAGTCTGATGCGTCAGAAACTACACTATATCATCTGGTTTCAACACGTCTGTCGTGTAACACTGGTTGAAATTAGAAAGGTTACTACTGTAGCTGCAGAACAAATGTTTTAGCTGCGCAACAAGGTATCTTTTTAGGCTTGCGTGTACATAAGTATTTATGTACATACATACGAGGGACGCCTGATAAGTTAACGACTAAGGTACTTTGCGAGATGCCTCATCATCTCGTTACTGATAACACTAATTGCGTGAGTCATTGTTAGTTTACATAAATAACACACCTTTTTTTATTTGGTTCATTATCTTTTGCACTTGAAAAAAAAATTAAATTGTGCTGGGTACCGTGAATGCTCACGCCGCTCAATAAGCAGCGACGATTGTAGAGTTTTGAAGATTGTTTTGTTGCTGTGTCAGAGTGATTTGGATGAAATTGCAACTGCATTTTAACAATTACTAAAACCTACCTTTGCTGTCTGGGAAGTTGAGATCAGTATAACGCAAAAAGGCCATACAAGCTGTTCTGAGTAGTCTTTTAATAAGTAGTTTTCTTGAAAATGTTTGTTGTTTGAAAAAGTTAAAACTGTTCTGAGTAGGAGAAAAGCCAATAAAAGAATTCAAAGTGGCACAGTCGGCGTCGAAGATTATAGCTACAATCTATTGGGATAGCTAGGGAGTTTCATTAATTGATTGACTTGCCTAGAGGTACTACAAGGAAGCATAGTACTGCTAATTTACTAGGCCAGGCAACTAAGGCAGTCGTACAGAGAAGATGTGCCGAATTGGAGCGCACGCTACATGAGTTGCAAGGGATGCCCCGAAAGCTATGCACTTAACAGTGCGTAAATGGATGAATCGAAGTGGCATTTTGCCTTTTTTTCGATTTAAAAAAAAATACGGAGACAAAGATTTTCAACAAACCGACATATGCGAGCAGGGGAACCACATTTCCCGCTCATTAAGTACCGCCGCCGAAGAAGTAATCGGATTTCAGCGAGCCCGAAAGAACAACTGGTACAATGAGGGGTGTCAAGAAGCTGCAGATAAAAAATATGCCTATTAAGCTATGATCGACCGCAACGCCATCCATGTGGAACCATTATATGGAACTGAAGAGGAAAGCGAGACGTATTTTCCGCAATAAGAAGAGCGAGGCCGAAATACGTGAGTGCGAAGAGCTTGAAATGCTGGCCGACAGGAAAAACGCCGGAAATTTTTATCAGAGAGTTAGACGACTTACGGAAGATTTAAAAATCGGGGCAAACTCATATACGAACAACCATGGCGGCCTAGTGACCGATGTCCAGAAGGTACATAAATTATGGAGGGAAAAGACGAATAAGACCAACCCGAACCGATGACGATGGAGTCGATGTCCCACCGCCTTATTATGACGAGGTACGCACAGCGATTACGCGGCTGAAAAACAACAAAGCTACTGGAGCTGACGGCCTGCCAGCCAAACGATTCAAGTACGGCGACGAAGAGCTATGAAGGTGAATTCATCAACTCTTATGCAGAATATGGTNGGACAATGAAAGCAGCGGATGAAGTGGCTCTTGGAGTATTCGAGAGAAAGATTCTGCGAAAGATGCCTATACCTATCAGCCGCCCCTCGTACGAATGTCATCATTTGTTTATTTCGCCTTTTTATTTTCTTTCTCTCAAAGAACAAGCCCCACAACACACCGGCTAAAAAAATGGTGCCCAGCCTTTTGAGTGCAGATATTAAATTATGCAATTACTACAGCACTTCTGTCGCGGTACGAAGCAAGTATTTATTAAAAGGTAGCCTGAATAGGTGTGCTAAGGGCCGCAAAGTCATACATAGGGCAGCAAGAGTGTTGGCGTATGCATATATACATATGTATGTATGTAGTACACTGGTACACGTGTGGGCTCAGTATTTGAGTGTAGGTAGCACAGAAAATCAATAGAAAAACTAATGACATATACATAACTACATACGAATGTATGCATATGCATTCAGCAAAAAAAAAAAATTATGAATATATAAAAAAGGACGTGGAAGGAAAAAACTTTCAATTAAAACAAGCATAGTTACTCAAATGGCAGAGAAAATCACAAAAACAAAAAACGAATGGGAGCTAGTGATTTGTATGAATTAAGCACAAACATACATACATACATATATATATATGTACGTACAAAAGCAAGGAACCAAGTGATAGTGATTATTGGAAATATCCTGCCAACAAGTACATTTTTGTATGTACATATGTATGTATGTATGTATGTATGTTGTGTGAACTTAGTTTTATTCCTGCAAGGTTTTTGTAATTTGGCATTGCGCCAGTATTTTAATCAAAGCTTATTTAGGAAACAGCAATACTAAAAATTTTGCAACAAATTAGCAGAGAGAGAAGGTTCGAAAGAATATTAATTACTTGGGGTAAACAGAAAACGAAAAAAAAAAAATGTATTGTTGGTTCTTAACTTGTGATGAGAAAATTAGCTGTATACTGTAATAGGGAAAATCAGTATAGAGGACAACCATTTCTATAGCAATAAGGACTTTATTGAAAGGTGCCTGTGTGGGCGCCTTAGTACGAATGTATGTATGTATCTACATATGTATACTCACACTAACTTTAAAGAGCGTAATATAAGAGGTGGGGCGGGTAAATTTGGAGGAAGTTTTCAGAAAAAGATAAGGGCAGAAATTGATTCCTCATACCAAAAAACCCCTTCTAGCATGTTTTTAGACAAATTGTAAGCACTTTTTTACAACACTACAACAAAATGCTAGGAAACCTATTTTCGCAATTAGGCAAAATCTAAACTGATTTTAGAACCATGGTTTCTTCGGCAAATTTGCTTAGAATTATACGTAGAATCCTTTTATGTTATACACTCATCTCTCATACAAATTGACATTCAAACTTTTTAGGAAAACAACAAAACAAATATTTAAAAAAATAAAAAATAAAAATTCTAAAAACATTTCACTCTATCGCAGGTATTAAAATTGTGCTTATTTTCTGCAAACCAAACTTTCACAATCTTATTTTATTCTAAGTGTGTTCCGAATTCAGTAAAGATTTCTTTACGAAACTTCAACAAAAATCATAAGAAGTAGTTGACACGAACACGAAAAGAAACTTCTTTACAATTACTTAGAGAAAACACTGGACAATTTCTTCACATCGCATATTTATTTGCATGAATTGTTTTACCGATTTCTACCGAAATTTCGTAAACGATTCGAAGTACTTTTCTCTTATAAAATCGAAAATAAATCTGAAAGGCGAAAAATGGTTTCTTTACGAATTCTTTAAAATTTACTTTTTACTTTTGCATAAAATTGATTATTTTTCACTACCTGTAACACTAAAAAATGTTCTTTAGCAATTTACCATCGATTAAATTGAATCCTTGCTCTCAACTTTCCATAACAACATTGGCACAATGCCAGCTTATAATTAAGCGCATAAGAGCAGAGAAAACAAACAAAAAAAAAACCAAGAAATTAAACTTGCAAAATTAAAATTATTGAATTTTTTTCTCTACACAATTTGCAGCAACACTTTTACTTAAATTTTTTTGTTTTAAATCTAGCGTAAACACTTGCACATCGCCAAAACAGAAAATCAACTAAGCCTACACCTGAGTTTGAAAGCTACAACCTCCAAGTAGCTAGCCAGCCAACGAAGGTCCAAAAAGCAAACATTTATGGTGAGGAATGACAGGAATTGATGGAACACGTACTTATTTACACTACTAAACTTATGAGCGGGGAGGTTCTCCATTGCTTACTTTTTCTACTTCCTGTTCCATCTCACCATCAACGACGCTCAACCACACATTTCATGGTTGGCATGGGAAAATTCCGATTTTTCAAAACATCAACAAAAATACATCCCTTATATTGAAAAGCCATAAAGAGAGTGAAAGGCGCTTAAAAGAGAGTGTGGGAGAGAGAGAGAATGAGAGCGCGAGAAGGTGCCCACTCCAAACATGGCAATCTGACAATTCGTCTGCTAGACAAATCTAGTAGCGGGCTATGTTCTTCAAAAGGGTTGCTGTCCCCAAATCAGCGGAAGTGGAGGCCCACAAAGGAATTGTTTGTAACTTTAGTGGTATTCGTTTGTTTACTTGTACTCGACCAAAACATTTGTTTGTTGAGGGGGTTCCAAAGCTCTTGTTTGGTACAAGGACAACAGCTGGCACTTCACGTAGATTTAATGTTTACAGTGTCTTATTTGCGAAATAAATCGCTTAAATTTTTTTTACAATATTTTAAAGACAAAAATCTGATAGGAAACTTCGTAAAGAATGGACGTAAAAATTTACTCTATTCTACATATACATCGAGCCTTAACCGCCAAAAAGACATAAGCAACATTTTTTTCAAAATTTTCTTTTTGTTGCAGAAATGTTCCCAGAGCATGTAAATTCATGAGGGCTCGATACGTATAAGAACATTACCGCAAAGGAACTATTTATGTTTCTAATCGAACTTTTCGGAGCCATTTCACCTCTTTTTTTGCGTAATTGAAAAACTAAAATGACAGTTCAATGTACTAGAGATGTCAGTTTTCAAAAACCATCGATACATCGACTATTTATACATCGAGTGGAAAATTGTCGATGCATCGAAGCAAAACCTCGATATTTTTCCGACATCCCTAGGAGCGGGCTCACTTGAACATTTTTGTATTACGCATTGTGTTATCACTTAAAATATATTTTCCTCGAACAATAACTGCAAGTTATTCACAATAAGTTTTTAATAAAAACGCTGGATACACAAAATGACGTTCGAAAAACTGGTGATGCCCATCTCAGAGAATTTCTAAGAGTGTTGATGATATACATATGTATGTATTTCATATATAACCGAATTTCTGTCCAAGGAAAACACATTTCAAAAGTTCAAAATTTCACAATTTTCCGGATTTTGCTAAGCTTATTTTTTGAATATCTCAAAAACTATTTTAGTTACAAAAGTAGTGCTGGTCTCGTTTGAGGGGCTGAATAAAAAAAAAAAAAAAAACAATTTATAAAAAAAGTTAGAAAAATAAAAAAATAAAGAATTTAGAAATTTAAAAATCGAAAAAGTAAAAACGTATGTAAATTTTTGCCTCAATTTTTAACCAGCTTCAAAAAAAGGAGAAACTTGCACCATTTTAGAGAATTATTTTTTTTATCGGAAAGGTAGCACCGCAGGGGTGGTTTCATAAGAGTTTTGTTTAGTTGCGATTATTGGATCATGTTTTATACCATCTCACTGACTTTAAAAGATCTTGAAATTCTCAAAAAGTTTTTTTTTAAAGCTATGTATAATTTTTTGAACTTTGAAAAAAAATATTCCAAACTCTACATTAAAAATAAATTTAAATTAAATAAAAATTGTTTAACATAACTTTATGTAGAGTTTGCAAAAAAAAAAAACATTTTTTTTGAAGATCAAAAATGCATATCTTAAAAAACACCTTGAAAATTTCAGGATCATTTAAGATCAGTT
>NW_016159574.1:0-1661 GCF_001687245.7 Rhagoletis zephyria
AATCGATGTGTCCATTAAAACACATAGTTTTTCGAATACGGAATAAAGCAAAAAAGAATGATCAAGGATACGATGATATCAAGGATGATATGTATTCGAAAAAATTCAAAATAAAAAAAATATGAGAAATGATAAAAACTTATCAACTTGGTACCAACTTTGGATACAATAAACAACTGTATTCGTCTGATTGCCTTAGTTTAANAGGATGATATGTATTCGAAAAAATTCAAAATAAAAAAAATATGAGAAATGATAAAAACTTATCAACTTGGTACCAACTTTGGATACAATAAACAACTGTATTCGTCTGATTGCCTTAGTTTAATTGTTGTTAAGATTTCTACTGGGTGTGGGGCGCACACATGTGCTTTTTTTAAGAAGTTTTACTTCTATCACGAGTTATAAATCACGTTAAACAAATGATTTTTTCTCAAGTAGTTTTGCTCAGTGGCAATTTATACATATGTATGTAAGTAGTAGCGGCACATTGGGTGAACTAAATGCATTCATACATACATATTTATGTACAACTATAGGTAAATACCAGGTAGGTTAAGTGCGGGTGATAAACCCATGTAGCATAGGTAAATATTGTGTACATACCTGCAATTAAAATGGGGAAAAATGTTACAATTTCGGCATGTGCCTGAAAAAAATCTAAAATACACACAAATTGTGGTTTGCAAGGCATGTACGAAGTGATTAGCACAGCTGCACCCTTCAACTTGTCAACTCGCGGGAAATTCCCCGATTTTCAGGGAATTTCGGTTTAAGTGGAAATCGGGAAATGGACGATTTTTTCTGGGGAACTGGGTATGTTATTTTTATATCTTAAAGTAACCAAATTAGAAGGATATTTTAATTTTTAACCATTTGACACTTTTTGGAGCGACATTTTTTCAATTCGAATCCCAATATCTCCACAACAGGAGTTTTCCCAGATATAAGCTATATACCAGATGAGAGCTAAGGTTTTGCGCTAGACTTGTGGAAACTTAGAATAAAATGGGCTGACCAGTTTTTGAGAAAATGCCCGAAATCTCTATTTTCAGCAGCCCGATTTTTAGCTTTCAGGCGATAACGTTATGGCGTATTTATATTTTATAAACACAAAAGATAGCGTTAGATAGCTTGTTTGAAGACCCTTCTATTGATAACCACATTAATTACATGGACTGAGTAATGCGGCCTCAGTGGTAGTTTAAAAAATTGCCTTTTTCGAATTTCAGGCAGCAGCCACGCCTACACAGGCATACGAATCAAAACATCCTGGAACAAAACCTTCTTAGTTTTTTATGTGCTTCAATTCCTGAAAGTTTTAAAAAAATTAAATGATGGTACGTACAGACGCCACATACATACCAAAGCATCTCGTAGTGGAGACACGAACCAAAACACATTTACCTCTATATCTTTCCAACTAGTGGCCGGAACTTAATACATAAGGTATCGTTTGAAAGGTATTGGCCTATAGAATAACAGTAAATATGTTGAGTGTATCCACATGCCCCCTTAAACCGCCAAAAGCAAAAACAAACGTTTTTTGTTTCGCAACTCTTTAGCCAAATTTTTAAGAATCCGGTTAATCGTTTACGAAGCTTGAATATATTTTCTGGACACACTCTGCAAGACCTTTCCAACGATATATCAAACATGTC
>NW_016159574.1:3644-6851 GCF_001687245.7 Rhagoletis zephyria
ATAAAAAATTTACTAAGTATTGCCCGGTTTGTAGTTGCAGTTAAAGAAAACACATGAAAAGGCACGATTTTTTTTAAATTCGAAAAAATGTAAATATTTCAAAAACGGTGACACTTTTACCTGAAAATTTTTTGTTTATCAGGGAGCTCACCCCCCCACCTACCTACCTAAAGTTTGTCACGTTACTTCTGGGACACCCTGTATAAGCGAGTCATTTCAGCATGCTACTGTTACTGCTTTCGTCACTCGCGCGCATTGCCGCGCGCTGTGATATACATTTGGAGTTATAAATGAGTCTTTAACTAGTCCCATTTCGGAGCCTTTACGCTCATAATGAGCTCATTTAAGATCCCGAAATTAGTGTGGTTTCCTTCCTCCGAAGGTCGGCTTATATGAGCTTAAATTCATACATAAAATGAGCCTCCAAATGAGTCATATTGGACTCTTATTGGCTTCATAAACGGCCCATTTTGGACTCTTTCTAAAGCAATTTTTGGCCTCATATATGAATCGTTTCAGAGTTTTTTTGAGGATCTTAAATGTGTCTTATAGTCTTCATAAATAACTTCATTCGGACTCTTATTTTATGTTGGCCTTTGAGCCATATTGGCCTTATTTTTCAACTCTTATTGAACTTCAAATACTATACACATTTATGTATACATACCTCAGTTCATATAAACATTCCAACATACATTTAATAGCAGCAGCTGCAGCTAAATTTTGTATATTTTTTGTTTTCTAAATATTTTCAATTTCTGTATAAACAAGTTTAGATATAAATTTCGAATCTTTATTGTTTTTATATAGCCACAAAGTGCCGGCTCCTAACTTGGATCATTTATAACTTCTAAAATATTCATATAAGAGTCACACATTTTTTGTTTTCGAAGCTCATATTTCTTACCCGCCTAGGACTTCTTTCAGACTCATATATTCTGAACGCTCAGAATATGTTTGTCAGAATATGTTTTATAAACCAATAATAATAATCTAAACTATAATAAAACTGTAGATTGTTTTTCTGTTTGTCTGTTTGAACTCACTAATCTCCGGAACTACTCAATGGATTTTTATGTGGCTTTAACTGGTATATAGAGAGTGACGTCGGACGTAACTTAGGGTATAAAAAAATTAGATCTGACAAGGGGGCGTGGGACCTCCCAAAAGCGTGACATTTTTAATCAGGTATAACTTCCAAAGCGTAAGTCACATGACTTTGAAATTTGGTGTGTTAATATACATATCTATGGTAGATGCTTATTGTTAAGTGGATATACTTTTGTAAAAGGGCGTGGCTCATCGTATACGCGTGAAATTTTTAATTGGCCATAACTTCGGATTCATACGTCACATTAATTTGAAATTTGGTATGAAGACATATCCATGGTAGCCCCTTATGGCATNTAGTGTGGTTTCCTTCCTCCGAAGGTCGGCTTATATGAGCTTAAATTCATACATAAAATGAGCCTCCAAATGAGTCATATTGGACTCTTATTGGCTTCATAAACGGCCCATTTTGGACTCTTTCTAAAGCAATTTTTGGCCTCATATATGAATCGTTTCAGAGTTTTTTTGAGGATCTTAAATGTGTCTTATAGTCTTCATAAATAACTTCATTCGGACTCTTATTTTATGTTGGCCTTTGAGCCATATTGGCCTTATTTTTCAACTCTTATTGAACTTCAAATACTATACACATTTATGTATACATACCTCAGTTCATATAAACATTCCAACATACATTTAATAGCAGCAGCTGCAGCTAAATTTTGTATATTTTTTGTTTTCTAAATATTTTCAATTTCGGTATAAACAAGTTTAGATATAAATTTCGAATCTTTATTGTTTTTATATAGCCACAAAGTGCCGGCTCCTAACTTGGATCATTTATAACTTCTAAAATATTCATATAAGAGTCACACATTTTTTGTTTTCGAAGCTCATATTTCTTACCCGCCTAGGACTTCTTTCAGACTCATATATTCTGAACGCTCAGAATATGTTTGTCAGAATATGTTTTATAAACCAATAATAATAATCTAAACTATAATAAAACTGTAGATTGTTTTTCTGTTTGTCTGTTTGAACTCACTAATCTCCGGAACTACTCAATGGATTTTTATGTGGCTTTAACTGGTATATAGAGAGTGACGTCGGACGTAACTTAGGGTATAAAAAAATTAGATCTGACAAGGGGGCGTGGGACCTCCCAAAAGCGTGACATTTTTAATCAGGTATAACTTCCAAAGCGTAAGTCACATGACTTTGAAATTTGGTGTGTTAATATACATATCTATGGTAGATGCTTATTGTTAAGTGGATATACTTTTGTAAAAGGGCGTGGCTCATCGTATACGCGTGAAATTTTTAATTGGCCATAACTTCGGATTCATACGTCACATTAATTTGAAATTTGGTATGAAGACATATCCATGGTAGCCCCTTATGGCATATATGAATGAGTGTGTACAAGGGCCGTGGCACATCCCATAGTCGTGAAATTTTTAATCAGCAATAACTTTGGAACCGTATGTCACATGACTTTGAAATTTGGTGTGAATATATATATGAATGTTTAAAGTAAAGTATCCATATCTATCTATCTTCTTCTTCTCTTCTTATTTGGCTCTGTAACCGCCTAAGCGATTTTGGCCGAGTCCAAAACAGCACGCCAGTCATTTCTCTTCTGTGCTAACTGACGCCAATTGAAAATGCCAAGTGAAGCCAAGTCCTTCTCCACCTGGTCTTTCCAACGCAGAGGAGGCCTTCCTCTTCCTCTGTTCCCAGCATCGCGGCCCGCGTTGAATATTTTCAGAGCAGGAGCGTTTCTGTCCATCCGAACGACATGGCCAAGCCAGCGGAGCCGCTGAATTTTAATTCGCTGCACTATGTCTATATCGTTGTAAAGCTCATACAGCTCATCGTTAAATCGTCTGCGATATTCGCCATCACCAACGCGTAAAGGTCCGTAAATCTTTCGCAGAATCTTTCTCTCGAAAACTCCAAGAGCCGCCTCATCAGATGCTTTCATTGTCCATGCTTCCGCGCCATACACCAGCACAGGCATGATGAGTGACTTATAGAGTGTGATCTTTGTACGACGAGAGAGGACTTTACTTCTCAATTGCCTACTCAGCCCAAAAGTAGCACTTGTTGGCAAGAGTGATTCTCCGTTGGATTTCAAGGCTGACATTATTATTGGTG
>NW_016159574.1:7027-19722 GCF_001687245.7 Rhagoletis zephyria
CTTCCGTCGGGGCATGGGCGCAGATGAGCGAGATGTTGAAGAATCTAGCTTTGATGCGGATTGTGGCTAGACGTTCGTCCACCGGGGTGAACGCCAGTACTCGGCGACGGAGTCTCTCTCCTACCACGAATCCAACACCGAATTTGCGCTCCTTTACGTGGCAACTGTAGTAGACGTCGCAAGGCTTCACGCTTACTTTACCTTGCCCCGTCCATCGCATTTCTTGGATGGCGGTGATGTCAGCCTTTGTCTTCCCGAGGACATCAACCAGCCGGGCAGAGGCACCTTCCCCATTAAGGGTCCGGATATTCCAGGTGCATACCCTTAAATCATAGTCCTTTATACGTTTGCCGTGGTCGTCATCAGGAAAAGGGGGTCTCATCCGAGGCTGTTTGCTTCTTTTCATTGGGCGGGGTTTTAACGTGGCGGGACCCAAACCCAGCGCAAGCGAAGTTTTACGCCTTCTCACTTTAGCTCGCTCCCAAACGGGTGTTTGGTTGCTACCCGGAGGATACGTGGATATAAATATCCGGACGTTGTGAGCTGCGATTTGAACCGTACGCACAAGAAACGCTTCTGGCCACTCCCAGGTGAATGGCAGTCAAAAGTTTTCCACTTCTGCGCACGGAACCACTTACTTAATCTCCGGAATGGATTTTCATGGGCCTTTTACTGGATATTCATTGGGCTGTAACTGGTATAAAAAAAAAACTGTAGATTGTTTGTCTGTTTTAACTCACTAATCTCCGGAACTACTGAATGGATTTTCATAGGGCTTTAACTGGTATATAGACTATGAAATTTATGGGACATCCTATAGGAGTGAAATTTTTTATCAGCCATAACTTCGGAATTACACGTCGTTTGAATTTGAGATTCTGCTCTGCATCGTAAAATATACTTTTGCAAAAAATGGGGCCGACAGACCTGGAGTAACGGGTATTAACTTTATGATACCTTCTGCAAAAAGAAGGACCCAAAACACAGATGAAACTGAAATCACGATATTTAGATGCCCCTTTACAAATTTACATTTTAGATGACGTAATATTGCCCCATTCTTTAAGAATGCATACAAATATATATCACGTAGAAGTGTGCTGAATTAGAGAGAACACGGTAGGAATATCAATGACCCAGTTTGAACGGAAAAACTCTTTCATCCAGCAGGATAATAGAAGAAGATTACGCACTGTCGGCAAACTTTGCATTACTTGAAGATATCTCACAGATGGAAATAAGAGCGCATAGCATCGAAGGAGATTAGGACTTAACCCAAATGTTATCTCAGCGCTATTATTATTGGCCCATGAGTCCGCTCTTCAGTCCTTTCAACCTAAACCAATAGTTTTTACATTACAAACCGTTTTTGCATAGCAACACTTTTTATGTATAGGTCAAAGCAAAAGTTCTTATAAGGCTTCGCGAAGAGAGCCAGGCATTTGCTAGTACTATAATAAAACTGTAAATTGTTTGTTTGTTTGTCTGTTTGAACTCACTAATCTCCGGAACTACTAAATGGATTTTCATGGGGCTTTAACTGGTGTATAGAGAGTGACCTCGGACGTAACCTAGGGTATAAAAAACTGATACCTGATAAGGGGGCGAGGCACCTCCCATAGGTGTGAAATTTTTAATCAGCTATAACTTCGAAACCGTAAGTCACATGACTTTGAAATTTGGTGTGTTCACATACATATCTATGATAGATGCTTATAGTAAGGTAGATATACTTTTGTAAAAGCGGCCTGGCACTTCCTATGGGTATGAAATTTTTAATCACCCATAACTTCGAAATCATACAGCACATGAATTTGAAATTTGGTATGAAGACGTATCCATGGTAGGCGCTTATAGTAGGGTATATCGATTGCTGAGTGGGAGATCGACCTATCTTGGCAGCCGGTTCGAAAACGCCCTATCTTAGAAAACTTTTCAAGAACGCCCTACCTCAGATTTTTATTGAAAAACAATCTATTTCAGAATTTTATTGAAAAACACTCCATCTCAGAACTCGGTTCAAAAGCGCCCTATATCAATCGAAAACACATTGAAAATAAGCTAAGATAGGGGGTTTTTGAATCGGCAGCTGAGATAGGGCATTATTCAACAAAATTCTGAGATAGCGTGTTTTCCAATCAAATTCTGAAGTAGGGCGTTCTTGAAAAGTTTTCTGATATAAAACGATGTTGAAAAATTTTCTGAGATAGGGCGTTTTCGAACTGGCTGCCGAGATAGGTCGATCTTCCACTCAGCCATCGATATATGAATGAGTTTGTACAAGGGGTCAAGGCACCTACCATATGCATGAAACTTTTAATCTGCAATAACTTCGGAACCGTAAGTCACACGACTTTTAAATTTGGTGTAAAGACAGATCTATGATAGATGTTTAAAGTAAAGTATCCATATCTATCTATCTGTCTATACTATAATAAAACTGTAAATTGTTTGTCTGTTTGGAATCACTAATCTCCGGAACTACTGAATGGATTATCATGGGGTTTTAACTGGTGTATAGAGAGTGACCTCGGACATAACCTATGGTATAAAAAAATTGGATCTGATAAGGGGGCCCGTTGATGTGTGTAGGACATCTGTGGCACCTTAAAAATTTCGCGCTTCTTTGTATTCATACTTAAAGGATGGGGCGCAATAACTTCGGAAGCGTAAGTCACACGACTTTTAAATTTGGTGTGAATACAGATCTATGATAGATGTTTAAGGCGAAGTATTCATATAAGTAATAAGTTTGTAAAAGGGAGCGTGGAACATTTTACAGGCGTAAAATTTTAATCAGCTATAACTTAGGGACGATAATTCACATAACTTCAAAATTTAGTGTGAAGACATAAATAAAGTAGGCGCTTATAGCGATGTAGATATTAGTGAGTTTGGACAAGGTGCCACGGCTCATTCCATAGCCGTGAAATCTCACACCTTTTGACCCCCAACTCACATGACTTTGAAATTTGGGGAAAAGATCTATGGTAAAATATACAAAAGAGTGGGGGGGGGGGGGGGGGGGGTTTNGGGGGGGGGTGTGGCGTTTATAGTAAACTGAAAGATAATGAGTGTTTGACAGGGGCGTTGCACCTCCAATAGATAGAGTACGTCCAGAGAACCATAACCTAGGACCCATTACAAAAAGACAGCTGAACGGAATGTCCTGGTCCTGTTGTAAACTAAACAGGAATGAGAGTTTGCAAAGACGTAGCACCTCACACTACGCATGCCGTCTACGTTCAGAGAATATAAATAAAAAATTAAAGCGCATTTCATTCTTTCTTAGGTACTCTAATCCACCTAACCTTAATAATGAAAAAAATATTCTTAGTAAAGAATATGATGGCCAATATAATTGCAGCAAGAATTATTACTGGATGCGGCAAAGGAGACGATGTGTTTCTGTAAGGATTCCTATTTATTTCCACATACCTTCCATTTTAAATTAAAAGTCTGGGATGTCCGAATAGTATTTATGCTTCTACACCGCACAAACAATTAAATTATTGTTCAAAAGGAGGCCTTAAATTAAATAAGAAAAATAGTTTATATCTCCTTAGTATGGTAAACTGAAAATGTGTTTTATATTTTTATTTGTTTGCCATGAATGACGCTATCCCTGCATCATAAAATATACTTTTGCTAAAAATTGTGCCGAAAGATAGCGCCCAATCCTTTAAGTATGAATACAAAGAAGCGCGGAATTTTTAAGGCGCCCCGGATGTCCTACACTCATCAACGGGCCATGGGTATATCAAGAAGAAGTGGGACGAATTACAATTCTTTTGACCATCGTTTCACAAATGCAAGTACACCTTTAGCCTTGTTGACTGTCACATTAATGTGAAGATTAAAATTAAGCTTAGGATCCATTGTAATACCAAGGTCCACAAAATTGTATACCTGTTTCAGGTTAGGTTGTACAAGAAGCAGGCTGAACAGCTCTTCGCAAAATGCACATTATTTTACTTTTCTTAAGACTTAGAGGCAAGATTTACCTTACACCAGTAAGCCATGCTGTATAAGTTTGATAGTAGCAAAGACTTTTCTTTAATTCAAACGTACGATTTATAAAGTTAAGTTAAAGAAAAATTTATATCTGTAGAAATATCGTTTATAACAAGCAAGAACAGAACCGGGCCTAGGTGGCTACCTTGAGGGACTCCTGAAGTAACATCAATTACGTCAGAGATAGTATTTTTAAACATTACCCTTTGTGATCTATCATAGAGGTATGAAGATCCGATGTAGAAAATTAGGTTGAAGGCCAAGAAGATCGAGTTTATAGATGAGCAACGAGTGACACACTTTGTAAAATGCTTTACTGAGGTCAGTATATATACCATCAACATTTTTGTTTTCACTAAATGCTTTTGAGATAGAGGATGTTAACTCATGGTACAATAATTGTCTTCCCAGAGAGCGCATATTCCGATCTGCCTTATTTGAAAAACATCATTGTTGCCCACAATAAAAGGTATACTGCTAGAGAAAAGGGATATTTCCATTCCCCATATCGTCACCTGAAATGCAAAAAGACGTAACAACATCGTAAGTGAAATAGAAAAATTCGTGACTAATATTTTTTTTTTTTTCATAAAATGATGTGGTGAGTTGTAATTCGATGAAATCGTCACCTGTGCTGCAAAAAGACGTAACAAACATCATGGTTGAAATGAAAAAAGTCATAAGCTTTTTTTTTGTTTGGGGAGTGATGCAGTATAATGTACACGTATTTTTTTAAACAAACCTTCTTGCAGAGAACTTATATAATTTGCAAAAGCCGGAAATTTGTATGGCTCACTTCATTTCAAAGGTTTTTCTTTTGTTTTGAAAAATTATAAAAATTAAATTGAGCGAAAAAAGAGCAAAGCCAAACCAAATAAAAGTAAAAGAATCAACATTGAGCTGCATCAAAATGAAAATAACGGAGCACGAATTTCGATGTGAAGCAAAACTCTCTGGGAAGACAATACCTGTAATTATTGTACCATGATGTTAACTCAAGTCAATTTGTAGAAGTCGATTTGCCCTTGCAAAATCCATGTTGACTCTATGAAATGAAGAAAGCGTTAACCGATTGGTTATAATTGCTTCAAATAATTTAGGAATTGCAGAAAGCTTAGCTATGCCCCTGTAGTTCTCCACTGAAGATCTGCTGTCGCACTTGTGTACAAGGGAATATTAACTTTGTTCACGTAACGGTTGTTTGTAACAGCTAAAACGAATCGAGATAGATATAGACAAATGTATACATAAATGCTCAGAACGAAAAGAGAAATCGATTAAGCCATGTCTGTCCGTCCGTCCGCCTGTCCGTGTACACTACAACTCGAGAAAAAAATTGAGATGAGTCCACGAAACTTGGTAGGTAAGTTTCCCTTTATCCAAGGTAGGTTGGGATTGAGAAGGGGCGTCATTTGGACAATAGCCACGCCCACCTTCGATATAACAGTATTTTCGGAATATGCAGAAACTACGATATTTCCGTAAATATTGGATCCAAATTGTTGAAAGTTGGTACCCGAAGTATAATTTTGGCATAAAATGTGACAGTTATGAAATTTTTTGAAAATGGGCGTGGCACCACCCACTTACGACGAAATGCTGTATCACTGTAGTCCCTTCTCCCATACTCGCCAAACTCGGTACAAACATTGCCTAGAGCCTCACTAAGAAACCCTTTGGAAATTTTTGCAATCAGACAAGAACCATGCCCACCCACCATATATAATTTACAGAAATACGAAAACTGCGATAAATTAGTAACGGTTTCAGCTAATTTACTCAAAATCGATATATGTATACTACCAAGGCCGTATTTAGGGGGGGGGGGGAGGTTGGAGTGGAATGTAGGTGTTCTGACCGCTTGAAAAGTGCGCTATGTAAATTTTTTTCGATTTTTAGTTTTTGGTGAGTAACGTACCAGTATTTAAAGCAGTTTCATGCCCACCAACAATAGAATGCAAAATCTTTCTATTTTCTGAAAAAATAGCACCAAATGTTAACTACTTTTGCAAAAGTCGCTATAATACTTATTTATACACTTTCAAAAGTCTTCATCTTCTGATGAACTTATAAAACTGCAAGAAAACGTGGTAGTTTCGGTGCCTAGTGGAAGGCGTCGTAAGCCAATCTTCATGGAAGAGAGAACGCGAAAAGCTAAAAAAAGGTAGCTATGTAAAAGTTACTGCTCAAAACTCGCTACATTAAATTTTTATATATACAATTTGCAAAACCTACCACACTGCGATTTTGTTTTTTAATGTTATTAGGCTATTGTTTATCCAAATTTTCAGATAATAAAGAGAAATATACAATTGGGATGCTACTTGTTGTTGTAGACTTTTTTTAATTTATGGCTCACTATTATAAAATCACATAACGCTGTTTGCAAGTGGACTACTCCTCTGTGCAGTATTAAAAAAAAATTCAACAAACTTTCGTACAAATTTCGAACTTTTAAATATTCTAAAAAATCAATCGTCATTTTTACCCATTTGAAACTTGTACTTTATTCTACTAGAATTCAATGGGCTACTAAACTACATACTCAGAATTTAATTAAAAAACTCGCAATTTTAATGAAAATTTGTAGAATTTTTTTCTAAATTGCATACATTTTTAAGGCAGTGTCACTCGATTGGTACATTTGTACAGATTTGTAAATTTTTATATTGGGCTATTGGTAAAAAAAATGGGAAACTTTTTTTGTAGTCAAAAGATTGCTACAATACAGCGATGTTGTATTGAAAAATTTCAATAAATTAATTTTCGTGATTGGGGTAGTGAAAATGTTTTGGGTGTTCACACAATTGGGATACGATTTACACCAAATTTTGGCACATACCCAATCGTGTGACACTGCCTTTAAACTTGTATTTCTACGGTTTTTTGTAAAGAACGAACTATAAAAAAACTAACCGAAATTAAATAACAACAAAAATAATATTTTAAAACTTGCCAAAATTTGGTGCGGCTATAATTTTTTTGACTACATACTGTACATAAGTTGGGTATGATTACTCGGCCGTGCTATCATAGTAGCACAATGCCACTCATATTTGACTTACAAACAACCCTGTTTTTGTGAAAAATTGTATTTTTATCAGTATTTTTCTTTTAATCAAAATATGTTGAAATAAAAACGAAACTAAAAAAAGATTTGCCAATTATTTCAATATCTCATAGCATATTATCGAAACTGTTTGACATTCACAAAATTGATGTTGCGTTCAATAATGTTATGCGTTACGTTTATGGCCTTAAAAAATATGACCACATCTCTTTCTGGAAAAACAAAATTCTTGGATACAGCATTTTTGAATATCTTTCGGCCAGAAACTGTATATACATTTACAAGCTCATACAATTCAAAACACCGAATTATCTTCACGAGAAGTTAGAATTACCTAAGTCTTGTAGGCATCAAAATCTGATTAGCCCTAAATTTCCCTATTTGCCCTCATCTCGGCTATTTTTTGTTAATGCTGTGAGGCTGTGGAATTCCATTCCTGATACTATCAAAGCTGCGTTGAATAGGAGCAACTATAAGAAAGTAATACACAAGTATTTCACCTCTCTATTTATTTCTCTATCTTTTTTTTGTTTTTTCTTCTTTATGTTTTTCTTTTTGGGTTTCCCAACTGCAATGAGTGGCTATTAAATGACAACTATTTCATCTTACTTTTATTTAATTTTTATACCCGAGCGCACTTGTGCACGAGGGTATATTAATTTTGTTCACATAACGGTTGTTTGTAACAGCCAAAACGAATCGAGATAGATATAGACAAATGTATACATAAATGCTCAGAATGAATAGAGAAATCGATTAAGCCATGTCTGTCTCTCCGTCCGTCTGTCCGTCTGTCCGTCCGCCCGTGTACACGATAACTCGAGCAAAAATTAGATATCTCAACGAAATTTGGTATGTAGGTTTCCGTTAATCCAAGGTAGGTTGGTATTGAAAATGGGTAATTTCAAGAAATACGAAAACTGCGATATTTTAGTAACTACTGAAGATAATTCACTCAAAATTGATATTCACAATAATTTTCAGACGAAAAATACGAATATTATAAATTTTTGGAAAATCGGCGTAGCCACGCCCACTTATGGTTACATGTTTATATCTTGGTAACCGCTGCACCAATTTCTATCCAAACTTGGCACAGTTGTTGGCCTTGACTGCGCATACTAAATCGGCCGAAAATTTAAAAAATCGGACAATAACCACGCCCACTATCCCATATAACGGTAATTTTCGGAAATACGAAAACTGCGATATTTTAGGAACTACTGAAGATAATTCACTCAAAATTGATATTTACAATAATTTTCAGGCGAAAAATTAGAATATTATAAATTTTTGGAAAATGGGCGTAGCCACGCCCACTTATGGTTACATGTTTATATCATGGTTACCGCTGCACCAATTTCTTCCAAACTTGGCACAGTTGTTGGCCTTGGCTGCAGCATACTAAACGGCCGAAAATTTAAAAAATCGGACAATCACCACGCCCATATCCCATATGACGGTAATTTAGAGAAATACAAAATCTTCGTAAATCAGTAAATATTAAAGCTAATTTATTCAAAATTTATGCTTGCATTATTCTTTACCAAGAACTACGTTTATGGTAAAATTTTGGAAAATGGGCGTGGCACCGCCCACTTATGATCACATATATGTATATCGGTAACCGTTCTACCAATTTGTATCAAACTCGGTATTTTTATTGTGCTTGCCACATAAAAGCAAAACGTTGAAAATTATTGAAATCGGACTAAAATTACGGCCGCTTTTCATATAACGGTAAATTTCAGAAATGCTTGAAACTGCAATATTGCGAAATTTAAGGACGCTAATTTACTCAAAATTGATACACCCCGGCTTACCATCTAGCGGTAGCTTTCGGAAAGGTGAAAAAACATATATTTAATACTTGCGCCGGGTATTTAATGTTCGGCTCCACCCGAACTTAGACTTTCTTACTTGTTATTTTTTATTTTATTTTTAAATTTAAGATAACTGTTTGTATTTAAATTTATTGCTATTATATTTTTACGTTAGATTTAGGATAAGTCTGTATCAGACGATTTTGGGTTTTAATTTTGTAATTGAAAGCTGATGATGTACTGCAAAAGACTGAGTCTTACAGGTACAACCTTATTTCTTAAATAAATAAATAAAATTTAGTGAAAGGTGAAAAAACGAGATTTAATATGTGCGCCGGGTATATAAAGTTCGGCTCCGCCCGAAATTATTCTTTTTTACATGTTAAAGTTGGTTTTCGAAAAATCAAAGCGAATATTTGGTTCGTATGCTTGGGTACCCCAATTTTGACAATCACTTATAATTTCGTAAGATATCTCCATAGCAGGATGGTAGACATCTTCGGGCAAAACTTTGTTAATCGTATCGAAATTATCTGGTAATTTTAAATACAAAAAAAAGCTAAAAATCCGTCAAAAAAATTCTCAAAAAGCTGGATTTCCCGCTTCCTGCAATTTCTCATTTCCTGCAGCTAATAGACTTCGAAAAAAGCCAGATTTGACGGGAAAAGAGCTAAATTGGTAGTCCGGCTCTTACGCATTTATTCATTTGTTTTGTTGTTTGTGTATATCAATCAGGGCTGCCAACTATACTTAGCTATGAAGTGCCATATTGAGGATAAAAAAGTGCCAAAATGTGCCAAATAGAAAAATAAAATTACCAAAAAAGGTGCCATTCTTTTTAATTCTTCCCATTTAGCAATAAGATTAGGAAAAGTCCAATGCCAAAGTAAGATAAACCAGTTGTATACACTATAGAAATTAGACAATTTTAGTTGAGAAAAGGAAGTACACGCAAAGGATTTCACAAAAATTATTGAAATATAACTATTTTGTGCCAAATTGAAAAATTAAGTGCTATTTGAAGTAAAATAGGGCCAAAAATGGCACGGTTTGAGCGAAGTTGGCAACCCTGACATCAATGCCGGCCACACAAATACTAAAGCATCTGCATACATATGTAAGTGTGCGTGTCAAGCGTGTGTGAAGCGAAACCATAAATTCGTGCTTAGACATCGTTAGCGTT
Organism: Rhagoletis zephyria; assembly: GCF_001687245.7. Classification (NCBI taxonomy): domain Eukaryota; kingdom Metazoa; phylum Arthropoda; class Insecta; order Diptera; family Tephritidae; genus Rhagoletis; species Rhagoletis zephyria. The sequence goes on from NW_016159574.1 coordinate 17,118, forward strand.
GATGTAAAAACACGAATGCAAAACTGCACAATGTGCACGGCTTGGCCGGCATTGGTGTATATGTCCGCTGTTCGCTAACTCCACTAAACACGAATAAGTAAGCAAAACTAAAATCAAAAAAGTATGCTCTCTGATTTCTTTATTTTTTGCCTTTTTGTTTTGTTGCCCACAATATTTGTATTTCCCGCTACCACGAAAGAGAAGTCAGGCCAGGGCCGCTTTTGAAGCAACGACGCCCGGGCGTAAATAAAACGATCCCCTCTTTCAATAATTTTCAACGTTTTGCTTTTATGTGGCAAGCACAATAACCATACCGAGTTTGGTACAAATTGGTAGAACGGTTACCGAGATACATATATGTGATCATAAGTGGGCGATGCCCGCCCATTTTCCAAAATTTTATCACAAACGTATTTCTTGGTAAAGAATTGTTGCAAGCATCAATTCTGAATAAATTATCTCTAATGTTTACTGTATAACTGAGGGAGAGCGGGAGACCAGGTTTAAAGGCGACCATATATTAATTGGGGGACTCCATTGGAGGAGTCGTGCTCTAGCTGCCGTAGGCTGCTGTGCAATGAGCTGGGGCGACTCCCTTGGAGGAGTCATGCTCTAGCTGCCGTAGGCTGCTGTGGAAATGAGCTGGGGCGACTCCACTGGAGGAGTCATGCTCTAGCTGCCGTAGGCTGCTGTGGAAATGAGCTGGGGCGACTCCACTGGAGGAGTCATGCTCTAGCTGCCGTAGGCTGCTGTGCAATGAGCAGGGATTTATTTGAGGATGCATTCATGCAGAGCCCCAGTGTGGCTTGTAAGCCGTAGCTTACTACCATACCAAAAAGTACTCCGGGAGTGGAGTGGGAGCGATGCTCAAAGCACCGCGTGATAGCCAAGCTGGGAAGGCTCGAAGGACCAATATTAAGGGGGGCTCTACTCCTCTTTAGGCTGCTGAGGTCCGGGCGTGGAGTGACGGAGATGGTGTTGCGGTTGAAGGTCGGCGAAGGTTGCGGCGGTGGTAGCTAGATGGTTCGCTGCTACTTGGGTGACGGTGACTGCCTTCTGGCGGCGATGTGGTATTCCCGCGGCGGGGAGGCTGTTTTGGCGAAGATGGGGCTGTTGTGCTCCCGTGGGTTGCGGCGGCTTCCGTGCGCAAACTCACTTGGCTTTCAAACGAGGGGAGTGGGCTGGCGCGCTTACCGACACGGATTTGGCGACTCGAAATAAAAATACCGAACTTGAACTTTAGGGTACAATTTCGTTTATTCAGTAATCTTTGTTTTTGATTAACGCAAAGGTATTTTTTCTGGGTTGCGACCGCACACGACAAACTTGAAAAATTTTATGTATGTATAATTCTTTGTTGACATTTGTCAACCTATATGTCAGCTGCGCGCGCTGCATTACCAACGCGCGTTGCCAACCACTCAAATTCAATGCAAACTACTTATAAAACTTTTACAATGCAAGTTAGGGTATTCACTAAATACGTTTTACAAGTTGGATAATTGAAGATACTAATAGGTAAATATAAATATGCAAGTTATCAATTTAAACAATTCAATGTCATACATAGTGCACTTTTGCGTTGTGCCAAATTACAATTTTAAGGAATTCAATTTTGTGAAAGGTGCATTCTTGCGTTGTGTTAAACGACATTCTTAACTCGTTTAACTATCCTGCCGCCCCTAGACGCGTTAAGCGGATAGACTACTCTCCAACTCCCGTAGCTTTCGGATCGCCTCCTTAACCAGACTCCGTGTCGCCCTGCCCCGAGGTGCTATGGTACGCACTATACGTGCGGTATGACGAACCTTCTTTGGGTGCCGGAATTTTTGAGGCTGCTGATATGCGTTGGAGGTGACTCCATTGCGGGGCGATCGGCGCAAGCGGTAGGATGCGGATTTGGATGGTGCCGAGATTGAGCGTCGAGCCGATGTTGAGCGTGGCGCTGAAGCTGGAGCTGAACGTGGCGGTGGATGTGCTTGGGAGGTGTTCTTGCGGTGAAGAAGGGTGTGATGGCGTTGGGCGCAAAGCTTGCATACGCCAGCGGAGGGACATTCACTGCTGTGATGTGACAGCGCAAGACAGTTGGTACAGAAGTGGTGTGCACGAGCGATCAGATAGCGTTGCGCTGGCTGCATTGCGCGAAATACGTGGCATACGCGCAGGGCATGATGACGTGCGCACAAACGGCATCGCTGATAGTCCGCTCCTTCGTCGTCGGGCTGAGTGTCCGGAACCGAATCAACAACCATGGCCTCTGGTTGCGGTTTTTGTACAATACGGGGTGCCGGGGTTGGACCACCGCTGCTAGCTCGCGGTTTGGGTGCAGGAATGCTGCTGCTACTGCGCGGTGTAAGTGTCGGGCCACCATTGTTGCTTCGTGGCGCAGGTTTCGGGACGCCATTAGAGTTGCCGTTCTCCATCTGTAAGTAAGCCGGTGAAATACGATTTTCAGTGGGGAGTCTACAAGACAGTTGAAGAAACGTGAGATTAGAATATTTTATTCAGATACACAGAGATTTAAATTCATTTGAGATAAGAGAATCTGTTATCATGAAAGTGCTTAAAGGCTTTAACAAGTGCTACTTTGGAGAAATCAGAGGGG
>NW_016159574.1:19747-19926 GCF_001687245.7 Rhagoletis zephyria
ATTTTTGGAAAATGGGCGTAGCCACGCCCACTTATGGTTACATGTGTATATCATGGTTACCGCTGCACCAATTTCTTCCAAACTTGGCACAGTTGTTGGCCTTGGTACAGCATAAAAAATCGCCGAAACTTTTTAAAATCGGACAATAACCACGCCCACATCCCATATAACGGTAATTT